>NC_140962.1:144302338-144312338 GCF_056783735.1 Eptatretus burgeri | reverse complement strand
TATCGAGTTTACTGGGTGAGTAAATGTGAAAATATATTCCTTGAACTTTGCAGTGACGTCATTATCATCCATCCAGGTTTCTCCAGGACTCCTCCCCCAACACGTGTCTCCACCCCAAGTCGATTATGACGTGGATTCTCGGAATTTTGTTGACTTTCCCGAATGACGTTATTGGCTCGCGAGTTGTCAGGCTTTCACGAACTGGATCGATTCCCTAACTGCGGGAAACTTAATCCGGTTACAGATTGTGATAATGATATTTCTTAAACATCGAAAACTGTTTCCTTCCTCCATTGTACATCTGTTGTATTTGTTGGTGGAGTCTCGAATTTCAGTTAACAACTTATACGGTGAGTCCGCCACACAATAACCACGCACAACAACCACGTACAACAACCACAACCACGCACTTATGTATAGAATAGTTAGTGTGGCGGATTTATACTGTTGAGCAGATGCACCTGTTTTCCCGATATTAACAGGTAAATTGAATAATTCAGATCGAGACAAGGTGTGTATATATAGACAATGTACCTGTTCCTGTCCTCGGTGCATGTCTCTAACACAGTACATCAGGAACACTTGTAATGGGGTGAAATTGTTCTTTGCAATCTGTGAACCCCATTGTTGTGGGGGTGCATCTGTTCAGAGTGGGGATTATCGATTAAGAAGAGAATAATGGAGGAGGTAACAAGGGTTTTATAATGAAAGGTAAAATAACTTTACTCCCCTTTGGCCACAACACTACTCTTACATCTTCCAAGTAAACACTCCCTTTACCTCTTCCTTGTCAACACCACCTTTACCTCTTCCTAGTAAACACTCCCTTTACCTCTTCCTTGTAAACACTCCCTTTACCTCTTTCTTGTAAACACTCCCTTTACCTCTTTCTTGTAAACACTCCCTTTACCTCTTCCATGTCAACACTACTTTTAGATCTTCCTTGTCAACACTACCTTTACCTCTTCCTAGTAAACACTACCTTTACCTCTTCCTTGTCAACACTACCTTCACCTCTTCCTTGTCAACACCACCTTTTTTTTTTTTTTGTATACCTTGGTCGAGGCTCGTATGAGAGCTAACACACAACTCAAAGCAAGGAGGCATGAGACAAGAGGGGCGGGAGTGGAAGGGACAAAACAGTGGGGAACAGACACATTAGGTGAACTGTGGAAGGGAGAGGGATGGGGATGGGACGGGGAACATGGCGAAGAGAAGATGGACATTTCAGGGACTTTCAGGAAGGAAAGCAGGGGAATTGAAGGAAGTGGGCTTGGGTGGATTATCGGGGGTAGAAAAGATCGAGTCTTTGGATGGGGGAAGATAAGAGGTGGTGGTGAACAGCTGTTTTGAAAGCCTGGAGGGAAGAATTGGAAAGAATGGAGTGAGGAAGTTTATTCCAAAGGCGGGAAAAAAGAGGAATGAAAGAGTGAAGATGAGCAGTGATTTGTGATTTTGGTAGTTTTACCAGAAGGGGGTTGTTGGCGGACCTTGAGCGCCCTGTGGAAATGTGGTTGGGACAAATCACAGAGAGAGCAGGGGGGGCAAGGCTGGAGAGGAGTCGGTAGAAGACAGAAAGACCACCGACCAACCTGCGGTGATTGAGTGAGAGGCCCAAAGACTCAGCTTCATTGCGGGAGATGCCGATGATCTTAAATGCCCTGGTTTCGACAGCGTGAAGCCGAGAAAGGTGGGAGGCAGGAGCACCAGCCCAGAGGGGAGAGCAGTACTCCATCAGGCTACGGACAAAAGCTTTGGAAGTGGTCAGGAGCTCAAGAGGGCCGAGGAAGGACTTTGCACGACGGAGGATTCCCAGTCGGCGACTGGCTTTTGAGGCGAGGTTGGAAATGTGACTTTCCCAGGAAAGGTCATGGCAGATAGTGAGACCTAGAAGCTTGAAAGAAAGGACTTCTTCCAGAGGATTGTTGAGAAAGTGGATGGGGGGGGGGGGTTTCTAAACGGTCCTTTCGAAGGGACATAGTGAGAGTGTGAGACCTTTACCTCTTCCTTGTCAACAATACATTTACCTGTTCCTGGAAACACCACCTTCACCTCTTCCTTGTCAACACCACCTTTACCTCTTCCTTGTCAACAATACATTTACCTCTTCCTTGTAAACACCACCGTTACCTTTTTCTTGTAAACACCACCGTTACCTCTTCCTTGTCAACACTACGTTTACCTCTTCCTTGTCAACACTACGTTTACCTCTTCCTTGTCAACACCACCTTTACCTCTTCCTTGTCAACAATACATTTACCTGTTCCTGTAAACACCACCTTTACCTCTTCCTTGTAAACACCACCTTCACCTCTTCCTTGTCAACAATACATTTACCTCTTCCTTGTAAACACCACCGTTACCTCTTCCTTGTAAACACCACCGTTACCTCTTCCTTGTCAACACTACGTTTACCTCTTCCTTGTCAACACTACGTTTACCTCTTCCTTGTCAACACCACCTTTACCTCTTCCTTGTCAACAATACATTTACCTGTTCCTGTAAACACCACCTTTACCTCTTCCTTGTAAACACCACCGTTACCTCTTCCTTGTCAACACTGCCTTCACCTCTTCCTTGTCAACACTACCTTCACCTCTTCCTTGTCAACACCACCTTTACCTCTTCCTTGTCAACAATACATTTACCTGTTCCTGTAAACACCACCTTCACCTCTTCCTTGTCAACACTACATTCACCTCTTCCTTGTCAACACTACCTTTACATCTTCCTAGTAAACACTCCCTTTACCTCTTCCTAGTAAACACTCCCTTTACCTCTTCCTAGTAAACACTCCCTTTAGCTCTTCCTAGTAAACACTCCCTTTACCTCTTCCTAGCAAACACTCCCTTTACCTCTTCCTAGTAAACACTCCCTTTACCTCTTCCCTGTCAACACCACCTTTACCTCTTCCCTGTCAACACCACATTCACCTCATCCTTGTAAACATGACGTTTACCTCTTCCTTGCAAACGCTGCCTTTATATCTTCCTTGTCAACAATACATTTACCTCTTCCTTTTCAATACCACCTTTACCTCTTCCTGGTCAACACTACTTTTACATCTTCCTTGTCAACACTACCTTTACCTCTTCCTGGTCAACACTACTTTTACATCTTCCTTGTCAACACTACGTTTATCTCTTCCTTGTCAACACTACATTCACCTCTTCCTTGTCAACACTCCCTTTACCTCTTCCTTGTCAACACTCCCTTTACCTCTTCCTTGTCAACACTCCCTTTACCTCTTCCTTGTCAACACTCCCTTTACCTCTTCCTTGTCAACACTCCCTTTACCTCTTCCTTGTCAACACCACCTTTACCTCTTCCTGGTCAACACTACTTTTACATCTCACTCCCTTTACCTCTTCCTTGTCAACATTACTTTTACATCTTCCTAGTAAACACTCCCTTTACCTCTTCCTTGTCAACACTCCCTTTACTTCTTCCTTGTCAACACTACTTTTACATCTTCCTAGTAAACACTCCCTTTACCTCTTCCTATTAAACACTCCCTTTACCTCTTCCTAGTAAACACTCCCTTTACCTCTTCCTAGTAAACACTCCCTTTACCTCTTCCTAGTAAACACTCCCTTTACCTCTTCCTAGTAAACACTCCCTTTCCCTCTTCCTAGTAAACAATACCTTTACCTCTTCCTTGTCAACACTACGTTTATCACTTCCTTGTCAACACTACATTCACCTCTTCCTTGTCAACACTACTTTTACATCTTCCTGGTAAACACTCCCTTTACCTCTTCCTTGTCAACACCACCTTTACCTCTTCCTTGTAAACACCACTTTTACCTCTTCCTTGTCAACACTACCTTCACCTCTTCCTTGTCAACACTCCCTTTACCTCTTCCTTGTCAACACTCCCTTTACCTCTTCCTAGTAAAAACTCCCTTTACCTCTTCCTTGTCAACACCACCTTTACCTCTTCCTTGTCAACACTACCTTCACCTCTTCCTTGTCAACACTACCTTTACCTCTTCCTTGTAAACACCACGTTTACCTCTTCCTTGTCAACACTACGTTTACCTCTTCCTTGTAAACACCACTTTTACCTCTTCCTTGTCAACACTACCTTCACCTCTTCCTTGTCAACACTCCCTTTACCTCTTCCTTGTCAACACTCCCTTTACCTCTTCCTAGTAAAAACTCCCTTTACCTCTTCTTTGTCAACACCACGTTTACCTCTTCCTTGTCAACACTACGTTTACCTCTTCCTTGTCAACACTACGTTTACCTCTTCCTTGTCAACACTACGTTTACCTCTTCCTTGTCAACACTACGTTTACCTCTTCCTTGTCAACACTACGTTTACCTCTTCCTTGTCAACACTACGTTTACCTCTTCCTTGTAAACACTACCTTTACCTCTTCCTTGTCAACACTACGTTTACCTCTTCCTTGTCAACACTACGTTTACCTCTTCCTTGTCAACACTACGTTTACCTCTTTCTGGTGAACACCACCTTTCCCCCTTCCTTGTAAAGTGCATGAACTCTGTCGATAATGAAATCAGATTAATTTGTTCTCCCGAAAAGAATATACATTTTAATCTCTGTTTACAAACGTGGGGAGACCATTGTGGGTGATCATAAGCCCACCCTGACAGGACACCTGAGGATATGTGGAATAACAAGTGTTTAGAGAGGCAACAACAAACCGCTTGAAAGACATGACATCAGACTTGGCCTCTCATATCATCTCGTGACGGCTATAACTTTAACCCTCTGGAGTGTCGGTGAGTATGAAGGTATGATGAACTTTGGGAAGAAGATGAGGGAGTGATTTCCAGATATTGGGAGGTAATGGTTGTCCATAATGGCTGCCATGTAAAAGAATGGCCTTTTTTCACATGATTCCATGTCCAAGAGATTATCAACTTGTGTTTATTGGCCAGGGGGGTGGAGGCCAGGGGGTTGGAGGAGGCACATCACCTGGGAATTGTTTTTTTATGGGGGAGGGTGTGGGGAGGATGTCTTGTTTTCTACGTTTACACCTGAGTATTGTTTAAAAATTGTTAATCATGACTCCTGTAATTGCTCTTTATCTGACCAGCAGGTTCCATCTCAGTAATCCTGAGGAAATGGCGTCTTCTTCTTATATCAATGATCGTAGGTATGAGCTCACATGTGCTGTCTGTTTGCAACTGTTTGAAGAGCCCATTACACTCCCTTGTGGACACTCATTTTGTTTGAACTGTCTCGAGAATTATTGGGACAGAGAAGAACCCACTGTCTGTTTTTGTCCAAACTGTCGTGAGGTCTTTCCTCAAAAACCAAAACTCAAAAAGAGTGTGACCCTTGCAAGCTTGGTAGAACAGATGAAGCTGAGAGAAAGTGAAGACAGTCATAGGGTTGTGGGTCAATCTGAGGCAAAGAATGATGAACGTGACGATACAGTGAATGTGGGAGGGTATAAGAGCGAGTGTGATAGTTGTAGAAAAATGGAAGCCATGCGGTGTTTAACATGTGAGACCCTGTGCTGTGAGAGACACGTGAAGCCCCATAAACACAAAAGGCACAAACTTCTGGAGCTGGAAATGAAAGTGGAAGATCCTGGATGTACCGAGCACGGGAACTCGATCCACTTCTACTGCAAGGACGATGAGAGTTTGGTGTCTCTGATACATAAAGGTGAACATCAGGACCATGAAGTTGTACCTGTGGAGGTGGCTCTTGGTGAATTCAAGGTACTGGAATCAGTTAAAAAAATGTTTTTCTCATTTCTGGATAATTTTCTGAGGATTTGATTTTGGCTTTATAATGAATTGATGTTGGTTTCCTTCCTTGTTTTAAGAAGACTGTGGACAATTACATTTGAAACAAGTGAAAGAGCAATCAGAGATTGCAGACCCTTACCAGGACTTGTTTTGTTTGGTCATTGTGTAATTTTGAGTGGCGTATTTTGTGGGGTATTTGTATACTGCTGTGTTACTTAGTTAATAACAGCATAACTATAACTGTCACTTTCTAACTGCTGGCAGTAATGACCGAGTACAAAGACGTCCCGCTTTGATGCAACTCCTCTTTGCTCAGACACCTGTCCCTGACTCATGACTTTTTTTTATTAATATTTAATTCCATTCAGAATGGGATTAAAATAAATTAAATTCAAGTCAAATGGAAGACCAAATACTGTCGGTACAGTCCTGCATTAGAGTCATCAGAAGGATCCCAACCAAGCAAAAAGCAAAGATGAAATCCTCAGGAGGATTCTGCATAGGATTCGGGTTTCAGCTGCTGCTACTCTTCCCTCAAACCCATCCAGGCATAGCCAAATGAGCCTCATTAAATAAACAACAACAAAGAATCCAGATGGAAAAAATAAATAATTCTGGCTGCCAGACCATGCATCCGATCAAGTCGAATTTTTAAACATATATTCCCTACCACTACTAGATCATAATTCTGATGTTTCACATCGATCGATAAAGCAGTTCAAGAGAAAGAATTTTTTTAAAAGATTTTTTCTTCCAATATGGCTGCCAGACCATGTGACCCATGACATATGTGTGAAAGTTTTGTTCCTCATGAATAGGCGGTCATACATGGAAAGTTTTGCCTTGATTTGTTCAGCCATTTCAAGTAATAAGATTTTTTGAAGGTTTATTTCTATATATTTATTTATTTATTTATTTTTGTGGTTCTGGAAACCGCATCACTCCAAAGTAATAGCAACCATCATACAGCAGTCCCGAGACAGTTATTCCATTAATATACGTTCAGATAGTCCCTTCCCTTTTGTATAGTGGGACAACGTGACAGTGCGTTGTGTGGATTTCACAGCTGGGTCTGTTTTCACCACTCTAACTTCATTTCTACTCTTCTTTTCTGCTTATTCGCGAGGTAAATCCGAATTTGGGTCCTCGCCACACATCACATGACCTATGACGTCACAATTGTAATTAAAACATGCGACACGAGTCCTGCTCCGATGGTGAAATTTTCATCTCAATCTGACGAGCGGTTGCGGAGAAAAACCCTAAAGTTCTTTACAGACGAAAACACCCAAATGCAATACCCTCTCCTCTCTCTCGAGGGAAATAACCGGCCCAGACAGCAACCATTGTCACACACATCACCAGCAATGTAACCTGGTGTTAAGGAGCCTCGAAGACCAGACTGCTTGCTACCTGCAGTCCAGGAAGGAAATCGGAAATTGATCATGCTGCCAGTGTTAACTCACCTACACTTTATGAAGGATAGTGTGGGACCTTTAACATCCACCAACTCATGATAGCAGACAGGACACCCAGTTTTAATGTCTATGTGAGAGGCAGCAGACACATTGAGGTAATGCCCGGACTGCGTGTAGGAATACACTCCAGGTGTAACATCTTCATTTCTTCTTTAAAAGGATGAAGAGGAGTTCATGGATATGAGAGTGTGGGTGAAGGTTTATTTTCATATTTATCCAATCATATTCACACAATATTTAAACCAAATTATCTTAACCACATGATGTGCAGACTTCACAGATCAACATAAGGGATACTCATCGTGCTAATGTCTCGGAGTTGATTCAGGGCAGTTTTTTTTCCAGCAATCCACCTGCCAGGTTGTGATTCCAGAATTCACATTTGAGTTCTTTTTCCTCTTTTCTATTCCTATCCTGCATCGGGATCAAGTTCAAGGAGGTTTTTCGTGGTTCAACCCGTAAATTACAATCATTGTGATATTTCTCACAAAAGTATTTCAATTTGATATTTTAAAGTTGTACCTGTGTCCGAAGGAAGCGGTTCAGTTTGGCATTTTTAACATGAAATGGGTAACATCTAGAAATGAACAAAACCCATTAGAATTACCCTTTAGAACCCTTTTCGAATTACTAATCAGCCCATTGGACTTAATTTTCATTGATCTTCAAGGCCTTGTTGCAGACCTGCCTGCTGTGCTGCTTGAGCATTAGTTTGCCTTTCACTAAGCCGGGATGTGCTTGTATTGGGCCAGGGTGGAGTTGATACATTTGTACTATTCTTGCCAAATTTTATTGCTCATTATTGTTGTTGATATTATTAGTGTTAATAATGTATGGTTTGTTCCATTGTTTGTTTGTTTTTGTATGCATTGCCAAGGCTCGTATGAGAGCTAACACACAACGCACAACAAGAGGGGCAGGAGAGGGAAGGACAAAACAGTGGGGAACAGAGACATTAGGAGATTTGTGGATGGGAGAGGGACGGGGCAGGGAACACGGGGTATTCATGATGGACATTACAGGGACTTTCATGAAAGAAAGCAGAGAATTTGAAGGAGAGATCGTGTTTTTTGGATGGGGGAAGATAAGAGGTGGTGGTGAACAGCTGTCTTGAAAGCCTGGATGGGAAGAATGGGATTGAAGGGAGTGCGGGAGTTTATTCCAAAGGTGGGGAAAAAGAGGAATGAAAGAGTGAAGTTGAGCAGTGATTCGTGATTTTGGTAGTTTTACCAGAATGGGGTGCTGGCAGACCTTGAGCACCCTGCAGAAATATGGGGGGGGGGGAGGAGGGGACATATATCGCAGACAGAGCAGGGGGGGTGAGACCAGAGAGGAGACTGCAGAAGACAGAAAGACCACCGACCTGCCTGCGGTGAGAGAGTGAGAGGCCCAAAGACTCAGCCTCACTGTGGGAGATACCAATGATTCCAAATGCCCTGGTTTCCATAGTGTGAAGCCTAGAAATGTGAGGCAGGAGTACCAACCCAGATGGAAGAGCGGTACTCCATCAGGCTGCAGATCTGGATAAAATTTAACTTCCAGTTCCGGGTTTGAGGCAACGGCTTCTTCTCTTGGGCTCTCTGCTGACTTTGTCAAAGTTAAGTTTCCAGTCGTTATTTGTCATGTTTTAACTGTTTATTTTCTCACCTACATGTTTACTTTGTGTTCCTAGTTCGGTTTTGTTTCAAAAATCATGTTATTTTGTGAGTTTTCGTCGACCTTGTCTTATTGCGGTATTTGAGGCCTACCTGTCCTTCCTGTGTAGGTGTATGATCGTTTTTATTTGCATTCTCTCCCTTTTACCATCAATTCCTATTTTCCCCACGTTTCCCAATGCCCCCCCCCCCATCTATCCCTCCCAAATGCACCATCTGTTTCTTGTCTTCGATTTCAAAAAATAATAAATAAAAAAACAACCCTTTCTCCCTCCATGACCACGAGTACCAATCCTTCTTCTTCCTCTTCTCCTTCTTCCTCACCTACTACTTCTTCTTCACCTTCTTCTCCACCTTCTTCTGCTTCCTCACAATCTTCTTCTTTTCCTCTTCTTCTTCTTTTTCCTCTTCTTCTTCTTCTTCACCATATTATTTTTCTTCACCATATTATTCTTCTCCTTCACCACATTCACCATCTTCTTCTTCAACTTCACCACATTTGCCATCTTCTTCTTCACCACATTCACCATCTCCTTCTTCACCATATTCTTCTTCTTCATCTTCTTCTTCAACTTCACCACATTCGCCATCTTTTTCTTCACCACATGCACCATCTCCTTCTGCACCATATTCTTCTTCTTCATCATCTTCCTTCTATTTGAGTCGACCCACTCTCACCATTACCTTCACGATTTCTTCCTTCAACCTTCCATTCCCTCATCTTACCTAATCTTCCAAAACCCATCAAAAAATAGTAATTTTCCTTGTATCATTTCTAACGATGCACCGACCGAAACCACGTGTCTCTCTACTCTCTTCCTGTTACTTTTCATCGATCCATCAGCTTCACTCTGTGTTTACTGATCCAAATCCACCACTCGCCTCAATTTTTTTTCTTCTCCCTTTCCTTTCCCTAATTTTATGCAATCTTTATCAAAAAAAATAAATAAAAAACCGATCTCTTATAATGCTTCATCTTCCTATTTCACATGTGTGGTTCACATTATTTTATCATAATTCACGACTTTTTCTATTAAAACAGACTGCTCTCAATTTGATCTTTCCTTCATACCTTTTCGTAAAAGTCCAACTGTTGCAGCATTTCTTCTCTCCATTGTCTTCATTTGTCTTTATTGC
>NC_140962.1:144252338-144297338 GCF_056783735.1 Eptatretus burgeri | reverse complement strand
GCAGCGGCAGAGGCTGAGCGACTCAGGGAGCATGATGCGGCAGAGGCTGAGCGACTCAGGAAGCATGACGCAGAGATAGCTGAAAGAGCAGCGGCAGAGGCTGAGTGACTCAGGGAGCATGACGCGGCAGAGGCTGAGCGACTCGGAGAGAATGACAGGGCAGAGGCTGAACGCGTCAGAGAGCATGAGTGGCGAATGTTGACTGAACGACAGCGGGCAGATGTGTCTGCTGCACCAGTCTCGGAAATTGTTCATGTTCGTTTGCCGGACTGGATGGGAGACACGAGGCCAGAAACGTATCTGGAGATGGCGGAGAAGTTGTTGACTTCCGGTGGCATTGATGAGAGCTTGTGGGTCGGCCATCTTATTAGCCATCTATCTGAAAAGGCGAAGGAGGTATATGCGAGGATGGCAACCGAGGACATAAACGAATACCGGAAGTTGAAGGCCGAGATTTTGAATGCCTATGCGGTGTCTCCGTGTATTTTTAGGTGTAATTTTTTTCAGTTGGACTCGTCAGTCCAGTCAAACCTATGAGGAACATTCGTGGGTCTTGTTGGAACAGCTGCAGAGATGGTTCGAAGGGAGCAGTGTTGAGTTACCTCCAGCGGTTGCGGAACTCCTGGTGCATTACCGTATCGATCAACAGCTTCCGCCGGACTTAGCGTTGTTTCTTGTCGATAGAGACACTGTTTCCTTGTCAGACTGCGTCAAGCTTATTGATAAACATGTTTTGGCGTGCAAAATGTTGCAAGCCACGCAGTCACGTCGTAAGACGGAGGAGTCTGCGGTCAAGACCGCCCCCCGTCTGCCCGGCGGCTGGATCGAGGGGAAGGGTTCCCCGATGCCCTCCACTGGTGGCGGTCGCAAGCTGCAGGCCAGGGCATGGCCCCGGTGCGAGTTCTGCAAACGCGTGGGGCATGGTGGAGACCGATGTTTCTCTAACCCAACTAGTCCGGCCTATCGAGGCAACCCGGTTGTTACATCGGAGGGAGGTCAGTGGAGGTCATCAACTGGGCCCGAGTGCATGATGGTGGCATCGGTGACATCATCGGTGGCATTAACCAGGTTCCTGCCTGGTATCCCCTTGCTCTCATCGAGGTCCGGAGTGACATTTTTACGGGTCCGATGACCTGTGCGGTGGTACCCTACCACCCGGTACCGGGGGTATCGTTGCTGATTGGCAATGATGAAATGGCCAGGGAGGAGTTATTGACTCTGACCTGTGGGGTGGTCACTAGATCCCAGAGCAAACAGGCAGAGAGAGTGGCGGAGTCAGACATATCTTCACTCTGGCCCGAGGAGCCTCGCGGTGACGTTGCTTCGACTGAAGTCCACCCGAGCCTCCAGTTAGGCCAACCTCGGGAGCCGGGCTCCTCAGGGACCGTTCCCGTCTGTGACACGGGGACCCCAGCTGCTTGTTCGCCGGTCGGCGAATCCGGTGAGGAGGATCAGTCCTCCGAGGCGGTTAGCAACTCCAGTTCTGGGGCTGAGGTCACTCCCGCATTGTCTGCGGTAACCAGTCCAGTGGAGGATCAGCACTTCGATCCCACCCTTGCCACCCTCTGGGAAATGGGAGAAGACTCCGGGCCTGGACGAATAGGCGACTATGTAAATGGTGCAGGTGTGCTGATGCATAAATATTCCCCCAAGAACATGTCCTCCACCCAGGCGTGGAAGGTACGACACCGAGTTGTCGTACCGGGGAGGCATCGTCAGTCAGTCATGCAATTGGCCCATGACAATATTTCCTCCGGTCATGTCGGAGCGGAACTACAGTACCGTGGAGAAGGAGCTCCTCACTGCCATGGCGGCAATCCAGGTATTCGCTGTCTACATTGGCCATGGACCCATCACCATCTACAGCGACCATCACCTGCTCGGTTGGCTCAGCCAAGCCAAAAGTTCCAACCAGCGTATTCTGCACTGGGCGCTTTTCCTCTCCGAATACAACCTCACAGTCAAACCCGTGAAAGGAGTGGAGAACAGACGAGCTGACCTCCTTCGTCGCCATCTAGGAGACAAGGAGCACCAAAGTTAAATTAAGTCCACAGGCGGAGAGGGGATACCGGTTTGGGGCCCTTTGTTCCTCCCAAAGGAGCCTTGCTCCTCGGTCCATTTTCCCTCCTGTAAACACTTTTCCAAACTTGAGTTTGGTTCCCTTTGTCTCTCAATTGTGGTGCGGAAGATGGGTAAATATGGTGGGGTAGATATTAACTGTGTAGTGTGTTTAATATTGTGTTGTGGATGAACATTGTTTATTGTACAAGAATGTTAACGATCACCGCCATCATATTTCCCTGTGATTTGCAACTAGTACAATAACTGGTTTTAAAACGCCGTCTCTCCGACGGGTTTTACTTTAGGTGGGGAGGACTGTGAGAAAAAACCCTGTTCTCACCAAATTTAGTGTCCCACCCACAATGTCACGTGACCTTTTCAGGCTCCCAGGGATTGGTGGGCTAGTCGGCATGTGGTGGGTGGGCCGAGGAGAGCCGGGGCGCCATTTTGGGCGACAGACGTGGCTCTAAGATCGCGATTGAAAACATATCGAGTGCTCCGAATCGCATGTTTTAATGCGATTTCAAGTGATTGGTAAGACTTTCGACATCACAGTCGCGCTGATCGTTGATAGCTCCGTCTAAAGGATTGAGTTAAATCCGGAAAAGTGCTATCGTTATTCCCGGATATCGTTGAGCGGAGCTGTGAGTGGTACACCCTGTTTTGGAACTCTATTGTTGCCAAGAGTTCTGGCAGGGCTTTTGTGAAGTGTATTTAATTCTGTTACCAGCCATTTTTGAGATCGAGCCAATAAAATATCATGCCTACCCCTTGAGGCCGATTTGAAACACAGTGGTGTGTTTTGTTGTTCTCTTTATCCACACGTGGACTGCTTGAAAGCTCGGACATTAACGTCAGTATTCCGTGCTGGAAGATAAAGAGCCGGGATCACGACAATATATATATATATATATATATATATATATATATATATATATATATATATATATATATATATATATATATATATATATATATATATATATATATATATATATATATATATATATATATATATATACAGTGATGGAGACCCTCACCAATCCTGGCCAAGAATTGAGGGGAGTCAACTGAGGATGTTCGAATATGCGGTTTATTGAAGTTCCACAGCACTTGCAAGCGGAGGTGGCACAGGGACCAACCACAGCAGTCAGACCCTGTACCACACAAAAGGTTACACTCCAAAACTTTCATATACAAAACCTATTCCAAGGCGGAGAAAAGCAAGGCAAAGCAAGAAACAAAGGTGCAAGTGGGCTTTTTCACCCCTCCCTACACCCCAGGGGAAGTTTGGCAATCCAATAACTCTCCCACGGTTGTAAGCGGACTGCGAGACAAAGCTGGCACATATTCATAAACAGCCTTGAGGTTTCAAAGGCTGGAATTCATAACAGTTGCCTGCTGCAAGTTTGTTTATGGAAAGGGCAGAAGCCATGTAGGCATTTTGTTTTTTAACGTAAAATGCATTTTAAGACAGCAAGGACACGGGTGACACTGGTTTGAATCCAGACAACTGATTAATGCAATTACCGAATGTTTAAATGAATCAAATGTTTAAATATGGACAATATGTGGCCAATCAATAGTCGTACCTGACATTCAGACCTGACATTTCCCCCTTGGCCACATTACTAAAGCAAAGACATAATTCAAAGACTCTTGAGCAAAGGAAAAAAACATCACTGACAGCCAATTTGACTTGTAGCCTAAAAATTAAATTTATAAAACCCCAAATAATCATATTACCCATGATCACCATTCCCTGCTCCTGGAGGAGAAAGATATTCGTTACACAAGTTCAATTTAAGAATGGTAGCGAGTGCTCATATAACGACCATTTCAATAGTGTCCCAGGCGAGCGTGTGCGTTTCCATTTAAATAGCGCACTCAACGGGAAACACAGTTGAAGCACTCTGTTGAGCTGAAGAGAAGGTAGATCTTGGCAGGCAAGGGCTTGGGCTCGACGCCGGGTTGAAGGTGATGAAAAGAATCAGAGAGGTGACCCAGAGTCCCAGCAGAGTTTGGGCCCTTGTAGCAGCTGTTTTTTGCAACAGGTTTGACTCACCAAGCCAGCTGTGCACGTTGGATGCAGTCACGACGGCTGCACAAGCCCCCACCCGCACCATTGAACACATGTTGCAGGGGACTCGCTGAGTAGCCGTCAGGGCCTTCGTTGTGCATTGAAGCAGCCACGGCAAGGTCACGATGTATTTGCAGAACAGCAATCCGCAGTTATTCCTCCAGGCATGCCTGGCCGGCCTGGCATCACAAAACGGCGACGCAAGGTCTTGCCCAACCTTCTCCTCAGTGGGTCTTTCTTTTCTTTTTTTTCCATTGCTCATCTTATCTCCTCAGGAAGGGGGTAGTTTCATGATCACGGGTTGAATGCCCAATCACCCAAATTTGGGTTCTCCCCATCGTCCAATCTTTCGGTTGAAGTTCTTCCCAAGCTTGATTAGATGAAATCGTACATTGCATGGTACAACTGCTCCCAACACTCCGAAACAAACAAAGCATCAATTAAACACCAATCAATAAACGTCATGGGCGCATGTATTTCCACAACACTGGCAAAGGTTCTTACAAAATGCATTCAACTTGCATTATATGTCATATCAATATTTTAATCCCTTTCCTTGTTATTTCCCAAAAAAACATGCTAAAATATACAGAAATCTCAGTTGTACGTACACTCAAAACATTCATCTCATTTGCTATTTCCATGTAAAAGCAAACAGTCTTTATCAGGGTTCCAATTTGCAATCAATAATTCTTTTCACAAAAATATTCCATCATCTATACAAAAATCATTATCTATTAAACAATCCACAGTTCCATTCACAAGCAGTTCCAGAGCAACTGCCATTATTTATTTATTTTCCCAGTTAACTTGGCACTTCTGTGCTGATGAAAGATGGTCAAGTCAGTGTTAGAAATACCTCAACTTACTGATGTAAACGTACAAGAAGTACCACTTAATAAAAATCATGCGCTTGTCTCATTAATCAGAAGACAGATAACATAGGTGATATTTAAATTGGCTTGTAGCATCATTGCACTCTTTTCAATAATATAATTCTTTTATTCTGACCGATTTAACATTTATTTCACGGTCATGTCTTCTGTACTCCGCATAATTCTCGTTTATCCTTTTGTTTGTCTTTCCACAAATTGTAGAGTCATTTTATTTAAATTACAGTCAGGTCAGTACCAGCTCCTAATCAGTGAGACCAATACAAGTTACAATACATGGTACAATTCCTAATTCCATTTAATTGATTTCATGATTTCTGTTGGTCTCGCCATTCTTTCTATCATTCTGCATTATGGTTACGTAAATACCATGCTGTTTTCCCTCATAACTTGATTTCTAATATGTAGTGTTGACCAATCTGTCGATCAATTTAATAACAGAGACCCTTTTTCAATATTATGCAAGTACCTTAACTTAAGATATTATTATCTTGATTCAATTCTCAGTAACTTTTTCCTATTCTCAATTAACAGATTAACAAGGTCCTTGGGTAAAGGATTCTCAATTTGTAATCTCAAAACAAAAGTTCATATCAATTTTAACCAAAAGAAACATGATGGTTCGTTCTAAATGAGGTAACACAGTAACCATACACTACCTCCATTTTTTATGTATTTGACAACCAATCCAGTAAAGGTTGTGTGAAAATCACTTTTCTGATTAATATCACATACAAACATTATCATGAGTATCACTTGTTGGTCCCATTGACCCTAAAATTATCCCCATCACTACCATTACAGGTCAAAACATACTGGTGTACCGTGTCTCGGTTTGCGCAAAACATTGTGCAGAACACACCTATGTGCTCGGTTATCATAATTCACAAAATAGATTCCCAAATAATTCAAAGCTAAGTTGTTCACAGGAGTAATTGAACATGAGTAATTCACAGGTTCACATTAATTCACATTTTATCATTAATTCACAAGTAGCATGGCTATCATTGTCGTCACAGAGTGATTCTTTTGGAAATCTTTCACGGACTCTCATCTGTGCAAACCCCCCTATGATGAGAGTTCCACTCCGTTGTTGTCGGCATGGCGTCATTCGAGTTGCCGAACTGCAGATAACACTTTGGCTGCAGAGTGTCGATTTTGAAAACTATAACTTTGACAACATTGTCACAAAATTTCTCCAAACAGTTTAAACAATACCAAAGGCTAACATTGTTTCATTACTTGATCAGCATCCATTTCTTTGTTTAGCCAATCTCTATCATCACTCCAGAACTCAAATCAACAGTTAAATCTTTGACATTGACCATCTATCCACTTCTCTCTCACCAAAACAGCACACATGCTGCAATATCCAACTTACACGAACCATCTATCACTTCCTCTGACCTTCTCAATATGAATCCATTCCTTTATCAAAACAAATAAATACAGTTTAAACCTCTGTATAAAAATTGTCAAATCATTTGTAAAATCTTGCTTAAACAGCTTTATGAGTATTTTTATTTTTTGTGACATTAAAATATTTTCTTTTAAAATCAATAATAGAAATAAAATCTTCAGCATCTATCCAACTAAATCCCATGAATTTACCCTGACAGATAAAGGCCCATATAAAGACAACAGATACTTTTGTCTGTTTCCCACACAGAAAGCTCGACCCTGACAGGCAGAGAACTGGAACGCTCCCTTGACAAGGCCCACGATGGCTGCGTGTTCAAAGAGCATGAGCCCTGCCCGTAATTTCCCCCAAAAACCTCTATCTTGCTAAGTGCGTAGCTTGCCAAACGTCCCTGTCCTGGTTCTTGGATGTCTGACATGTAAAAACAAGGACAAATGTGTCCAAGAGCCGCGTCACCAGAAGAAGAAGAATAAAAACAAGAACATCGAAGAACAACGCGGAGCTCTCTTAGAGCCAGCGTTCGCAACGCAAGATGTGGCTAAAAAGATAAACCCACTTTAAACAAAATCCGTTTCTTGCTCAAAACAATCAAAGCATTTAAATCCCCCTGACCATCCATCCTGAATCCTTCAATCCTTCGCGCCTCGGTCCTGCGTCCCTCCCCATCCAAAACTGTTGTACAAATTCATCCCCCATCTCATCCCCGAGCGAAACTGAGACCCAAACACACTCAGTGGAGTTCACCTTTATGTCCAACAGGATCAGGTGCTCCAGCATGTAATCCTCCACCTCCACGCTCGGAATGTATTAACATGACCACAAAACCTCCCAACAGCACCCAACACCAGGAGCGCCACAATCAATACTCCTCCAGTTCGCCAACCAACATGGCAACCATAGCAAAACCACTCCACATTCAACCGTATGATTTTAAAACACCTTCCACAAAACTCTCCCTACTGTGCATAACTGATTTCCTCCCCCTCCCGTTCAAGCAAATGTAAAATTGAGACCCAATGACATATATATATATATATATATATATATATATATATATATATATATATATATATATATATATATATATATATATATATATATATATATATATATATATATATATATATATATATATATATATATATATATATATATATATATATATATGTATATATGTATATATATATATATATATATATATATATATATATATATATATATATATATATATATGTATATATATATGTATATATATATATATATGTATATATATATATATATATATATATATATATATATATATATATATATATATATATATATATATATATATATATATATATATATATATATATATATATATATATATATATATATATATATATATATATATATATATATATATAGCACGATATTTCAAAAAGTTGTGGATGGAGTCAGACGAAACTTGGTGGATATGTTGGGTGTGTGACATGGAAGAACTAATTAGATTTTGGTGAAGATCCGGATCCGGCTACTATAATTTTTTAAGTGATTCTTCACCATTGAGAGATAGGGCTAAACCAATATATAACAGGATATCTCAAAACGTTGTGGATGGATTCAGACGAAACTTGGTGGATACATTGGGTGTGTGACATGGACGAATTGATTCGATTTTGGTGAAGGTGAATCCGGATCTGGACACAAGAATTGTTTAATTTTTCAAGTTATTCTTCACCATTTAGAGATTGCGCCAAAAATGATATATAGCATGATATTTCAAAAACGTATTGGGCCTGATATGTTCTCCTGGATCAGGCATTGCATGACGGAGATATGCACTCTACCGAGTGCCCTTGTAGGTTTATCTGTACCCACGCCTGTGCCCATGAAACCCTCATCGCTTCTATTCATTTGCTCTCCCAAATCATTTGTTATTTGACTGTTTTTTTCTCCCCGCATTTCTTCTCTTAAATCTTTATTTTCTTTCATTTCACCTCTCATTTGTTCCCCTAATCCTCCAATTAGTTGTTCGAACATGTCCGAAATGAACATTGCACCAGACTCCTGACCAACACTCACACCCGTCGGAGAAGGGCTTCGAATGACATCAGAAGGCAGGAAGGTTCCTATCCTAAGCCCTTCCCCACTGGGCCCCAGGCCCCACCCAAGCTCACCTCCGATCACATGTTCCACATGATCTGCCATTCTGTGGCCATCCGCCACATTATCCCCTCTTCTCGGGTGCGCTCAAATTTCAAAATAAAATAATTCAAATTTTGAATGGCCAATCATGCTTTCATTGTGCTTAAGTTGAATTTAAGATTTTGCTTCATGGAAATAAATGGGTGAATATCATAATCCTGAGCACCAAAGTTCATGTCAGACAGGCTCCGTTAACATGGGCTGTCTCTGCTGGGATCCTTTATCCCGCCAACGAACAAAAGGTCTCCAACTACTGCATTCCATGAAATTCATCTGCAACTTTACCGTTCCCCTAGGTCACCCCAAGATACATGTTCAAGCACATAAATATGACATTACAATTATGAGTACACTTTCCATTAAAGGTTTCCAACAATACATATATTTTTAATTAAGTTTAATTGCCAACATTTTAATTTTTTTTTTTTTATCACCCTCAAACCCATTATGTTAATTTTGGGGAAATTGCATTGACAGGACCAATCAAATAAATCATTACACGGATCAATGGACCAATCCGAGAAATCATTACCTTGATCAATCTCAAATCATTACATGGACCAACCTGAGAAATCATGACATGGACCAATGGACCAACCTGAGAAATGATGACATGGATCAATGGACCAATCCAATAAATCATTTCATGGATCAATGGACCAATCTGAGAAATCGTGACACGGATCAATGGACCAATCTGATAAATTATCACACGGCTCAATGGACCAATCTGAGAAATCATGACATGGACCAATGAACCAATCTGAGAAATCATTACATGGACCAATGGATCAATCTGTGAAATCATTACATAAATCAATGAACCAATCTGATAAATGACATAGATCAATTAACAATTCTGAGAAATGACACAGATCAATGAACTAATCTGAGAAATCATTTCCTGGATCAATGAACCAATCTGAAAAATAATTACATGGATCAATGAACCAATCTGAGAAATCATTTCCTGGATCAATGAACCAATCTGAAAAATAATTACATTGATCAATGAACCAATCTGAGAAATCATTACATGGATCAATGAAGCAATTTGAGAAATCATGACATGGATCAATGGATGAATCTGAGAAATCATTACACAGATCAATGAACCAATCTGAGAAATCATTACATGGATCAATGAACCAATCTGAGAAATCATTACATGGATCAAATGGACCGATCTGATAAATCACGTTGAACCCTTGATGTCCCCAACTACCCCCTACATTCAACTACCAATCTTTTAAAGTACAAGAACATGATTCTATCCATCATTTGTACAATTAGAAAACTCGACTTCACTTTACAACAGCAAATGAGAGCATCATGGCGGGAAACGGCATTTGAGTTCATTATTCCTGACTCGACGTTCATCAGCATCAGGTTTCCCAGCATGCTTTGGTCCATAATTAAGAGGTGAGACCTCTTCTGGTGCTTATGACATGGCTGGTCAATACCTTTCGTCATAGCAGTCGGATAGTGTGAGACTACCACCCTCACGGTCACGTCCATCCGGATCGAGTTAATGTCGATTCGGAGTTGGTGACACATTCAAAGGAGATCACACTGCGAGACGAGTATTCCCAGCGAAACGTACGTAATAAGTAGACGTCAATGAAACAAACCACGTGACCGTGGGAATGTTGTCGATAACTCTGAACAAGTTTCCCGTTTCGTTATCGACTCGAGATTTGTAAACCCAGAGAAAGTGATCGAATGGTCCAGCACGGGGATCCAGTGTCGGGTAAACATCACCGAGTTCAGTTCAGTGGTGACTCCTCTCAACGACAACAAAATTAAGGGAGAGGGGAGGTGCCCGTGTCGGGAGACCACACCTTGTTGTTTGGAATTTTCGCCCATTGGTTGGAAGTCGCAGGTGAGTGGATGATGCCATTATCCAGAAACAGGGGTTGATCTGTAGATCGAGTGAAAACGGGAAGTTCACAAATAATCGAGTTTGTTGGGTAAGTTATCGTTAAAACATATTACTTTAAAGTGACGTCATAATAATTATTATTAATTCATATATTATCCGAGAACTCCTCATTACGTGTTCCCACTCGAAGTCGATCATGACGTGGATTCTTGGAATTTTTTCTTCACTTCCCCGAATGACGCCATTAGCTCGCTCACACCTTGTCAGGCTTTCACGAACTGGATCGATTCCATAACCGCGGGAAAGTTTATCCGGTTACAGATTGTGATCATTATATTTCTTAAACATCGAAAACGGTTTCCTTCCTTCATTGTACACCTGTTGTATTTGTTGGTGGAGTCTCGGATTTCAGTACAAAACTTGCATACGGTGAGTCCCATGCACAGCAACCACGTACAACAACCACACATTTTTGTATAGAACAGGTCGTGCGGATTGGAGGGAGAGTTTGGAACTCTTGAGCAGAATGAACTTCCTTTTCTCATTGTACATATTATGTAGATGCAGTACTGAACCTGTTACTGTGCTATGTGCGTGTCTCGAACTTGAAATGGGGTGAAATTGTTCTTTGGAGTCTGTGAACCCCATTATTGTGGGGGTGCGTCTGTTCGGAGTTGGGGATTGACGATTAAGAAAAGAATAATGGAGGTGGCACCAAGGGCTTTGTAATGAAAGGTGAAAGACCTCACCTCTTCCTTGTCAACTGCATTGAACCCTTTTGTTTTTTTTAGCTCTCCTGGAATGTATTGCTGCGGAGCTTATGGGATGGCGTCCGTCCGTCCAGCAATACTTGTAACTTCTTCTCTAAAACTGCAAACGATTTCGATGAAACATTAGCACAACGTTCATCAACATCTACGTGCCAAAGTTTGTTCACACCATTAGAAAAATCAGGGTCGGAGGTGTTCTACCGGTGGGGGGTGCCTCCCAAAAGAGGTATTTGATTTCTTAGAAACTACACACAATTCCGATGAAACTTCGCCACCACCTTCATCACCCATGATGTAAAAAAGATTGTTTTAAGACATTAAAAAAAAGATCGGGGTCTAAAGGGGTGTGTTCGGGTGGGGGGGGAGTGGGTCCCCCCCCCCAAAAAAAAATACGTATTTTTTTTCTTTTCCATAACTACACACACAATTTCAATGAAACTTGGTGGCAACCTTCATCACCCATTATGTACCAAAATTTGTTCACGACATTAAAAAAGAAATCATGGTTGAAGTGGATGTACTGCAAGGGGGAATTGCCCCCCCCAAAAAAAATATGTATTCGTTTTCTTCTCTGAAACTACACACATAATCCTGATGAAACTTGACTCCAACCTTCATCACCCATGACGAACCAAAGGTCGGCGAGCGGTGAACTGTTGGTCGGCGAGTTCTTCTGTAGCTAAGTTTCCTGGACCATGTAAGTTGTGTTTTGCTATTTCGTTTTTGTTTCTGTTTTGTTATTCGTGTTTTTCATCAACTTTTCTGTCCCAAATCATGTCTTGTGTTGAATTGTTTGGGTCGTCTCTCGAACTCGGTCGGGCCTACCTGTGATAGTCCGGTGTACGTGCCTTTTGTCTTCTGCCTCATTTTTGCTTCCTTGTTCCAGTTGTTGCTTCTGGTTTTAATTATCCACTTATTATCGATTTATTAAATTCTTATTTACTCGAAGCACCCGCTCCCAACACGAACCGTCAAGGGGGTCATGTAATTATATTGTTGTGGGCCGGGGGTCGGTGGCGAGAACGACTGCTAGGTGGGCAAGTTTACGCTGTCTCCCACCAGGCTCCCCAGAATTATGGGCCGTCGCTCGAATAACTCCACGGGTCGATTAATCGACCGTGAAACGCCAATATCTCGACCGCGTGGCGCAGGGTTAATTGTCTAGATCCAATATGCCTAAGTAACCACGCAATCTTGGCTACCGGGGATTCACGCCCTCGGAACGTCTGGCCGAACCAGATCACTCTACCAGCTACGGTAGAGTATCAACTTCCACCTACCAACTCCGGCTCGGATGCAGTCGAGCGGGCCTGCCGAGGACGTTCTGGCTACGATGTACCGATTACCGTGGATGAAACCCCGTGTAAACTCAGATACGAACCATGCTGGACCAATATAAGGAGGGACGGAAACAGACTGGGTTCATTTCTAATAAATTTATTTTCAGCAAAATCAAAAGACAGGAGAGGCGAGATTTGAACGAATATGCAGGAATTTACAATACCACAAAAACACATACAATTATTTTAGACGGGCACACACACACACACACACACACACACACACACACACACACACACACACACACACACACACACACACACACACACACACACACACACACACACACACACACACACACACACACACACACTAAACCCCAGAGTCTTTATTTGATCCCTCGCAGCCGTGAGGATAGACGAGCTGGGGGTCAGAGTTCATGGGTACCTGTCATCGCAGGAAAGCGTGCTCGGTAATGTGGCACCTCACGTGGCTAATGCTTGTCGGGGCATGGTCCGGGAGTTCGTGCCAGGCTCGTGACGGAACTTGCATGGCGAATCATCGGAGCTCCCAAACTCCTCTCCGTGCACGTACCGACCACGACTCCTTCCTTCCTCGCACCACCCGACTCAGCGCAAAATACGACCCTTGGTAGACTCCTCTCCATGCACGTCCCAACCACCACTCCTTTTCAGACTCCTGTCCGTGCACGTGCCGACAAAGCCTCTTTTCCGTGCAGCCACCGTGACCCAAACTCTGCCACTCCGTCACCACGAAAAAACTCTCCCAGCGTCAACGCCAACGACAACCACCCTCCGAGTCTCCGAGATATATCTCCTCCCACCATGGGAAGGGGCCTTGGCGAGAATCATCTCGCTGTCCGTCCCTCATTGGCTGACGGCCGCACCCTACCGGGGGTGGAGCCGTGGCCCTTACAAGGAGACCCCATATTCTCCATGTGGCTTCGCTCGTGCAGAGCAAGAGGGTCTGCCCTGAAAGGCCCACCATACAAAAAATATCGTTTGAGGGCCCGAGGACCGAAACCGCGAGGCCCCCTCTCGGCAAATCAAGGTACGAGCGGCCAACGGGCGGTGATGGAGCATGATGGGCTGGTTGGGTCATGCAGATGGGATGATAGATGTAAGATGAGATGCAATAACATAACTAGCCATCACAACGCACACATTTAATAATCCCACTAAACAAAAGGACGGGGTCCTGACTACACACGTACTTACCGGCATAACTAACTTTGGGACCTGAATGTTGAGTGCACATTGTTTTCCAGATTCGTAACAATATTTATGCCTATTTTACTCCAAGGGGTCCCAGGATTACACACCCAAAAAATGGTTGCGATCGGTTCAGCCATTTTTGCGGTACCTGACAACAGACACAGACAGACAGACGGAGAATTATAGTAAGATTTTTCTTTCTCATCTGGGCAATATCTCGGGCACCTTTTGAGCTAGGAAGCTGACGTTTGGACACGACAATGAACAAGTGATTTGGCAAAAAGGCTATTTTTGATTTATTGATTAATCAATTAATTGATAAATAATTCATTTTTTTATGAATTGCTTAATTTTCAAAAAGTTACAAATTTGGATGAAACGGTGGTGGTATTTGGTACGCTGTTCGACAATTGATTGAGAAATCAATTATTTTATGATTATTATTTATTTTAATTATGCAATTAATCAATGAATCGATCAATTTTTGTACACCGCTTCACTTCAAATCCGTCTCCATATGCTTCACAGCGAGTAAGTATCATTTGTACACACAAACCTCAGAAGTGTACCACTCCCTCCCAATTTTGTCTCCATGTGCTGCACAGCGGCATTGGTGGACGTCAAAGGCATCCTGGCAATGTCGCGTGCTGGAAGATTTATTATTTATTTCTTTGGCATGGGGGCAGTATGCTTTGTCCTTCGACTTAAGTTTGGTGTTTAAGTCAGTTTGGGCTGTGGGGTTATGGGGGTGAAAAGGGTATAAATAGAGAGTGAGGGAGAAAGGAAGAGGAGTACATAAAATGTGATGGATGCTCAATGTGAGCCACGTCAACAATAAGGGAGGAAGAGGGTCCTTACTGTTGAAGGAAGTGTGAGGAAATAGCCCACTTGAGGACGGTTATTACTCGGTTTAATGAACGGATTGATAATTTGCAGATAATAGTTAGTTACGGTTGTGGAGTGAGGTTGCTGAAGATATTGGAAGTGGAGATGGTGCAGTGGGTGCATGTACTGGTGAAGGTGGAGCAATAGAAATTGGTAGAAATGAGTTTTGGGGGACAGTTTTATGTAGGTGATGAGATTATTAAATGTGTAGATTCTTCATTCTATACCTGGTGTTGGCTTAATGGTTAGGGTGGTGGGCTGGATATCCGAGGATCCTGAGTTCAAATCCCACTTGGCTGTTGAATTAATACCAGGTGGGGTTGACTGCCCGTCA
Organism: Eptatretus burgeri; assembly: GCF_056783735.1. Classification (NCBI taxonomy): domain Eukaryota; kingdom Metazoa; phylum Chordata; class Myxini; order Myxiniformes; family Myxinidae; genus Eptatretus; species Eptatretus burgeri. Next base: position 144,282,310 of record NC_140962.1, on the reverse strand, counting down.
TCCGAGGTTGGCAAAATGAGTGCCAGCTTGCTGGTGTCCTGTGTTGGAGTGGTGACCCATCCAGGATTGTATCCAATAGCCAAGGAGACTGCTTTGGCAGCATCAACACTCAGTACAGAGTATGGTCCCAATGGATGGATGGATTCTTCTTTCTGCAGGAAGGATCGTAGACAGAGAATTCTGTGCAGTTTTGATCTGGCAGGAGTTAGGGACATTGAAGGAAGGGTAAACGATATTGTATCGTGTCATGGCAGGAAGAAGTTGGTTGTGGTACACCTCGGAGCGAATGATATAGGGAAAGTTTACTCAGAGTTTTTGAAAAATAGATACAGGATATTGGGTAAGGAGCTCAAAGCAAAGGGTTTTGAGGTCATGTTTTCTGGGATTCTCCCAAGAATAGGAAACTATATATAAATTACGAGCAGAGCGATAGATGTCAACCAATGTCTGGAAGAATGGTGTAGGGAGGAAGGGTTTGCATTTAAGAAGCAGTAGGAATCATTTCAGGGATAAAGGGAGTATTTCCAGAATGATGGCCATATGTTAAATACATAGGGGCAGCAAGGCCTGCAGTGGGAATCGAGGAAGGAATTCAAGCTTTTTTTTTCGGTCAGAGGAGGGTGGGGAAGGTATCAAGAAGGAACTGATGATGTAATTGTGATGAGTAAGGCCAGGCAAGAAAATCGAATTTCAGGAAGGGAAAAGTTAAACATATTCTATACCATTGGCAGTAGTTTAAATAATTTAAAAAGATGGAAGAGCTTGAAGCCAAAGTAGATAGCGAGGTGTTTGATGAAGTTGCAGTGAGTGAGACATGGTTTAAAGAGGAGAGTAACTGGAGGACAGGATTAGAAGGCTACAAGGTGTATCGGTGTGATAGGAAGGAGAGAATAGGAGGAGGAGGAGGAGTAGCAATCTGGGAGAAGGACAACATTACATCAAGAGAAAGAGTTGACATTAAGGAAGGAATAAATGTTGAGGATTCTGTATGGGTGGAGATTAGAGATTGTAAAAACAGTAAGATACTGGTAGGATGCTTTTATAGGGCTCTGGGTGTGAAGGAAGAGGAGGAAGGAGGAGAACATGAAGAATTCAAAAGAGAATGTGGTAAGGGAAGAGTATTGATTATGGGGGATTTTAACTTGCCAGGGATAGATTGGGTCCAGGAACAGGGAAAGGGCAGAGCAGATGAGAAATTCCTAGTTTTAGTCCAGGATTGCTTTTTAACCCAGTTTGTAGATAAGCCCACTCGGGGGAGTGCAGTGTTTGACCTCCTTTGAAGTAGTCATCCCAATATGGTGGAGGAAGTGGAGGCAGGAAAGCTTTTTGGATCAAGTGACTATAACATTGTGTGTGCAAAGACTCTGTTAAGGTTTAGCGTTCAGGATAGTAGATTAAGGCTACTAGATTTCAGGAAGGCAAACCTTGAGGGTATGAGGAGAGAGTTGGTTGTCCTGTTGTTGGCTTCTCCCAATCTACATCAATCAGCATCAGAAAAAATAGGAAACCTTCAAGGAGCAAATGTGCAGAGTGCAGAATGAGTACATTCCAATGAGGTGTAAAATTAGAAGTGCAAGGAGACCAGGGTGGTTGAGTCGTGAGATAAGGAATGCGATTAAGGAGAAGCAGAAGGCATTTATGAAGTTTGAAATAACAGGACTGGAGTTAGATTTATATCACTATCGGAGTAAACAGAGGCAAGTTAAGAAAATAACTCGGTAAACCAAAAGAGAGTATGAGAAGGACATAGTTAAAAATATTAAACATAATAGCAAGGCTTTCTTTGAGTACATCAGGGGAAAAGAACAGATTAGGACCAGTGTGGGCTCATTGAGGAATAGCACCGAGAGTGGTTCGTGATGAAAGTGAGATGGTAGGCTTATTAAACAGGTATTTTTCTTCAACTCTTACACAAGAACAGTTAGGAGAATTGCCAATAGCTGAGAGTATTTATCAAGGAGGTGAGGAAGAGCTTTTACAGAAGGTCCAGGTCGGAGTGGATGAAGTAAAGGAACAGCGAAGTAATCGAAGAGAAGATGAGGCTCCAGGTCCAGATAATATGCACCTGAGAGTATTGATGGAGGTGGCTGAGCAGGTAAGCACGATGTGAACGGATATTTTCAACAGTTCCCTGGAGTCAGGACAGACACTGGAGGATTGGAGAGTGACAAATGTAACACCATTATTTAAGAAAGGATCCAGAGAAGAATTAGGAAACTATAGACCTGTGAGTTTGTCTTCAGTTGTGGGGAAGGTGTTGGAGATATTAATTAAGGACCAGATGAGAAACCATTGAAACAATTACAAACTAATTAAAGGTAGTCAGCATGGGTTTACCAAAGGTAGTTCCTGTCTAACAAATGTTTTGGAGTTCTATGAAGTAGTTTCTTATTGGGTGGATGATGGAAAGGCAGTGGACATAGTATATCTTGACTTTAAGAAGGCATTTGATAAGGTACCACATCGGAGGTTGTTTGCCAAGGTGAGGGCTTGTGGAATGGCTGGTCAGATAGCTAATTGAATTGCAAACTGGCTTAGTGATAGGAAGCAAAGAGTTGCTATGAGTGGGAGGATGTAAGTAGTGGGGTACCTCAGGGATCAGTACTCGGACCATGACTATTCATTATATATATATCAACCAATTGGATAGTGTGGTTGACCGTAGGGCTACTAGACTAATTCTGGGCCTAGCTTGACTCTCAGCTATGAGGAGCGGCTGAAGGAGACAGGGCATTATTCATGATAAAGGAGGTGGTTACGAGGAGATATGTTTAAGATAATGAAAGGTATTGATGAAATAAGTGCAGATGAATTATTCAGTGGAGTAGACAGTGATAGGACCAGGGGCCATAGCCTGAGAGTAGAGAAGAGGAGAGTTAAGATGGTAGTAAGGCAGGAGACTTTTACTCAGAGAGTCGTTAATGTATGGAATGGTCTCCCTGGAAAGGTAGTGGCAGCAGAAACAGTCGTGAAGTTTAAATTGGAATTAGATAGGTACCTGGAAGTGATGGAGATAGAGGAGTACAGCGATGTTGGCAGGACGTTTAGGAAGCTTGAGCATTGTTGGGTGATTGTGTGCATGTGTACGGAGTGTTGTTGGTGGGTGTCTTGTCAAGGGGTGTTGTGTGGTTGATGTGTGTTTTTTACCCAAGTCCATACCCCCTCCCCTGGAAAGAAGGAAAAAAAACTACAAAAACTACAAAAAAAAAACACAAAAACACTAAAAAAAAAAAAAAAAAATACAAAAAACATTTTTCATTTTCTTAACCTCCGCCACCGAAGATGGATGGAGGTTACTGTTTTCACCCCTTTCTGTTTGTTTGTTTGTGAACAGTATTACGGAAAAACTCCGACGGATTTCGACGAAACTTGGTGGGGGGGGTGAGGTCTGGTCCAAGGATTATGCCATTAGATTTTGGACTTGGTCCAAAATCCAATATGGCCGCTATGGCGGCCAATTTGAAAAAATATTTGATTTTTTTTTTGCATTTCTACATGTTTTAAGTGATTTCCAACCCCCCCCCCAAAAAAAATTTAGAGAAAAAAATTTGCAACTTTTTTTTTTCAACAAAATTTCGATTTTTTTTTTTGCATTTCTACATGTTATAAGTGATTTCCAACAAAAAACATGTCAAAATTATAATTGCGGCTGATTTTGGAACTTCAGGTGGATATAACCACGTGAAATCAATTTCTGTCTCAAGGAATCGAGTTATGACTAATGAATTGAGTAAGTAAAAGGGAAAGTTGCAAACTATAACTCTGTGAGCACTGTTGACATCAAATTGAATGAATAGGCTATTAGGTTCATTTGAGTGACCGAGCAGTATTGGCGGCGGAGGTTTTGCACTCTACCGAGTGCTCCCCCTCCAGTTTCCTTGTGTGATTGTTCACGACATTAAAAAAATCGCGGTCGAAGGGGATCTACAGAGGAGGGGGTGGGGTTGCCCCCCAAAGGAGGTATTTTCTTTCTTCTCAAACTACACACACAATTCTGATGAAACTTGACCACCACCTTCATCAACCATGATGTACCAAATATTGTTTTTTTTTGTATACTGTCGAGGCTTGTATAAGAGCTAACACACAGAACATACAACAAGGGCAGGAGAGGTGTGGACAAAACAGTGGGGATGAGACAATAGGAAATCTGTGGAAAGGAGAAGGATGGGGTGGGGTACACAGGGCAAACGAGATGGACACTACAGGGACTTTCAGGAAGGAACGCAGGGGATTTGAAGGTGGGTTTGGGGTGGATTAATGGGGGACGAAAAGATCGTGGTTTTGGATGGGGGAAGATTTGAGATTGTGGTGAACAGCTGTTTGAAGACCTGGAGGGAGGAGTGGGATTGAAGAGAGTGTGGGAGTTTATTCCAAATGCAGGAAAAAAAGAGGAATGAAAAAGTGAAGGTGAGCAGTGATTCTTCATTTTGGCAGTTTTACCAGAAGGGGTTTGCTGACAGACCTTAAGTACCCTGCAGAAATATGGGAAGGACATATTGTAGACAGAGCGGGGGGGGGGGGAGAGACCGGAGAGGAGACGGTAGAAGACAGAAAGACCACCCACTTGCCTGTGGTGAGTGTGAGAGAGCCAAAGACTCAGAAAAATAAATAAGGAGAAAATACAATCAACACAATCGCGCACACAAACGGGAAGAAGGGTCGGCCTCAAGGAAACCCCGAGATGAAAATACGACGAAAACTCCACAATTTGCACAAGTTTTAACACAAGACCGAACTAGAAACACACAGTAAACACAGAGATAACAAAATGAAAGTAAAATGTGACAAAAATGACCCAAAAACTTATCTTTGAGAAAGTCTGCAGAGACGCTGAAGCAGAACAGTCACTGTCGCTCAAGAACCGGAACCGGAAGTTATCAAAGAATCGGAACTGTAGTTGCCTCTTGTGTCCCAAAGCCCTCCCTCTCTTTACGCAACCATCCAGTCGCATCCAACTGTTCCTGGACCCTATTATTTTCTGTATCTGTGAAGGTGGAGAGGTTTTTGGTAACCCTCGACTCTGATTCTGTAACTGGACCGGACGGCATGAGCTCTTGTGTTCTAAAATCCTGCTCTTGCACATCCTCTTTCTGCTCTTTTCACCCTATCGTTTGCTCAATGTCATGTTCCATCTCCTTGGAAATCGGACAACTTCATTACATCACATAAACGAGAACAGCACTCGGTAGAGCGCGTACCTCTGCCAGGCTGAACAGTTTATATTTTGTATCCCACTTTTATGCCAGATCGGGATTCAGATCCAGATCTTCAACGGAATTGAAAAATTAGTGCTTGTCACACACTCAACCTGTCCACCAAGTCTCATCTGAATCTGTCAATAACTTTTTGAGATGTCCTGCTCAGGGAGGACAGGGGTGAAAACATAACCTCCGTCTACCTCCGGTGGTGGAGGTAACTAGAACAGCACATTGTTGAGCACATATCTCCGCCAGGCTGAACATTTAACATTTTGTATCCCATTGATGGGCCGGTCATGCATCTGGACCTTAACCAAAATCTAATGTTTTTGTTCTTGTCACCTACCCAACCTATCCACCAAGCTTCATCTGAATCCATCCATAACCTGTTGAGATATCGTGATGTATGTATATATATATATATATATATATATATATATATATATATATATATATATATATATATATATATATATATATATATATATATATATATATATATATATATAATAAAAAAAAATGACCGTTTTTACAGCCATTTTCCCCTGCTGTGCAGGGGTTGGCTTTTTCTTGAGGCAATGTTTTATGGCCGGATGCCCTTCCTGACGCCAACCCTGGTCGCCTCTTACGACACACGGGGATATGGTACACCTATTCTAACCGGGGCATACACCGGGACCAGTATACTGGTACTCATTTCGCCGACCTCGGAAGGATGACAGGCTGAGTCAACCCCCTGATGTTAATTCAGCAGTCAACGGGGCTTGAACTCAGGACCCTGGGATCCCAAGCCATGACCCTAACCACTAAGCCAACACCAGGCTTATATATATATATATATATATATATATATATATATATATATATATATATATATATATATATATATATATATATATATATATATATATATATATATATATATATATATATATATATATATATATATATATATATATATATATATATATATATATTTTTTTTTTTGTTATGAATTCGCGCCCGCCGGCGTGCGATCGGCCACTTTCCACTAATAGCAACCGCGTCGCCCACCGGACGGACAATTCAGTCGTGACTTTCCGGAGCTAATGCTGGAACCCTGTCACGGGTGGGTCTTCAACCTCACCACGGCCGTGCCAATTGTCTACCCGCGCAAGATAGGGTCACTCGCCGGGCGACCGTACATCGACGCAGGTCGGCTTGGGACACGAACCGCTTAAGCGGTCTGTTCCGTTGTGCAGCAATAACCGAGCGGGTATTATCGCCGACCTCGCCGGATCCGATTCTATTTACCGGGTTTTTAAAACCCAACTATTTATTCCACGATGCAAGATGGCATTTCAATGGGGTGAAAGGAGGACTGGACGAGCGGGGTACCTTTAGACCAGCACATTTATTATAAAGTGCGTAAGTAGGCAAATAGAAACAACAGGCAAGGGAAAGCACTACGACCGACTATAATTAATAAAATTAATGTACGGTCACTAAGGCAGTTTTACTTGACAGACGGCGCCACAACATTCATTCAAAAACCCAAAAGAAACACAAGAAAAGACCCCCTCACAGACAAGGGGGTCAGGCTGGACCACTTGGGTCTTTATGACACGGGACCTTGGAGACCGAAGGGTCCCACGAGACCATAGCAGGTTACCTGCATCCTCGTGGTGCGACGGTCAGCGAGCTCTCTCCGGCACTCTCCTCCCGACTGCACGGCAGAGCTGGTCCTCCTCACACACCCCTCGCGACTTGGCGTTATCAGCACCACGACGAAGACTAAGCTGCAGCTTGAAACCACGTCGTTCCACGAAGCCACCAAACGACAGACACAGGCCAACCCGAAGACCAAGACACGAAGCTCGCGTGCTGTCCGCCTTATATCCCCTGGGGCTCAGCGCTTCGCCCCTCCCCGTTTTCGGCTCCGCCTCCCTTCGAGAAGCTTCTCGAAAAGGGGCGTTCCTCAGCTCCGAGCGCCTCATTCCTCGTATCCACCAATCGCGAGCGAGCTGCCTCGCCCTTCCACTCAAACCAAACGCGGAGAAAAAAAAGACGGGAAAATCCGCGCGTCATTGAAGTTCCTTCCTTGGTCCCTTTACTTGGCGCTCTTGGATGGCTGTCGATGCGGAAAGGGTTGTAGCGTGGTTTGTGGAGGATGGTGTTCGATAGGTGGCGTAGTGGCGGAGATGGTTAGATGGTGGCGTACTTGTTGTGGCGTGGTTGTGATCGTGGTTGTGGTGATTCGGTTGTTGTTGGCGTTGTGGTTGTTTGGGGGGTGAAGTTGGTTGCTGTAATGGTGGTCGAGATATCGTCGGTCCAAAATAACGACAGCAACAGAAAAACCTACCTCAAAGGGTCACAGCCCGGTGAACACGAAGGATTCCCTCGAAACAACGGTGGGTAAACCTATCTGAACACTCACTGGGATAACTGATCTAAGGCCCAGGTCACATTTGCCACGGCGGCCGTGGGGTCTCCAAAATCTACGGCCATTAGCAATTATACGGCGGCCGCAGTATTTCCACGGTCACACAATGTAGCAGTCACATATGTTTTTATTTTTCGGGGAGCTGCACGGCGTATTTATAAATTGTGGAGACCGAAAGCGTGGGGTTGCCGTACGGTCTTTGATTTGATGTCACACGGTAACCTTCGGGCGTTCCTGCGGCGGCCATAGAATTTTCAAGGCAGACGCAAGGTGACCGCAAGGCGACCGCAGGGGGACCCTAAGGCGAACGTGCGGCCAGACGGACGGTAACGAATGGGTTAATTTTTTTTATTTTTTTTTTACCATTTTTTTTTTCGGCTTGTCGAATTGCTACGGCGAACGTAGAAATGAAAAAAGTTCTAACTCCGCGTTATAATTCCACGGCTACTTTACACCCTGTAAAATATAGCCATACTGCGTAGGGCCACCCTGATGCCACCTCAGAAACTCTGCGGCCGCCGCACGTTTCTGTCAATTCAGAGGGCGTACGGCCGCCGTATCCTCGCCGTAGAGCAAATGTGACTTAGGCCTAAGGAACCTTTATGGTGTTCTGCGAATTTCCACAGCCTTAACAATATAATCATTTTTGGCCCCATCTATCATTGATGAAGAATCACTTTAAAAATTCTAGTGTCCGGATTTGGGTCCAGATCTTCAACAAAATTGAATCTTCTCATTCTTTCCACACACCCAACCTCTCCACCAAGCTTCGTCCGAATCCGTCCATAACTTTTTCAGATATTCTGCTCACAGACAGAGAGACAGGCAAAGAGGGATGAAAACATATCCTCTGTCCACCTTCACTGGTGTCGGTTAAAAAAGTGCAAAAAGCAATCCCTTTAACGACAGACCTATCAGATTACTTTCTATCATCAGTAAAGTCCTGGAATCCATCGTCACTGTGGATATGTAATTCTTCCTTTTCTCTAACTGCCTTATATCTGATCAAAATTCGGATTCAGACCAGGTCAATCTACCTTGGACATGCTGCTCTTACTCTCCCAACGTTAGATGGAGGCCCTCAATGTGAGACATGAGATCATGGCCATCTCTCCAGATTTATCTCGAGCTTTCGATAGAGTCTAGCACCTCGACTTGTTCTCCAACCTCTCTGCCTCTGGCATCCAAGGCCAACTCCACACATGGCGGTTGACTTCAGCTACTCTCAAACGCAATGCGTGTCATCTCTTCTTGTTAAGGCTGGCCCCAAAACAGTGTTCTGGGTCCAATCCTGTTCCTAATTTTCATCAATGATCTATTTGACTCCCTGGAAAATCCACTTCAACTATTTTCAGTTGACTCCACCCTCTGTCGTGACATCCTTGCTTCAGATGGCTGGTTAAACATTTCGAATGTGCCTTTCAATCCAGACAAATCTCACACTCTCACTCTCTCTCTCTCACTTTCCCAAAATACTGCATGACAACTCCGCCCCCACCCCCCACCCCCTCCCATACATTTTCTTAACAATCCTCTTGAGGAAGTTCAGTCAATCAAACTCATGGGTCTCACCATCAGCGATGATCTTTTTGGGGAGGGGGCAAATCACATTTCGAGGTTGGCCTCCAAAGCCAGTTGGCGACTAGGCATTGTCCATCGTCCTTCCTTTGCACAACTAAACTTCGATCCACCTACAAGGCCTTCATCCACAGCTTGATGGAGTACTTTTCTCCCCTATGGGCTGGCTCCCCTGCCTCACAACTTTCTCACCTTGATGCTGTGTCGTTGGGCCTATCACCTTGCCATTGCAGACAGGTCAGCGGGTCTCTGTCTTCCACCACCTCCTCTCTGGTCTTGCACCATCTGCTCTCTCCATGTTTTGTCCCTCCCCACCCCCAATGTTTGTGGGGTGTACATGGTCCACAATAAATCCCTTTTTAGTGAGCCTATCTCAGTCTGCGACCATTGCTAACTTCCCCTGATTCATTCTTCTTTATTACCACTTGTAGAACAAACTTCCACATCATCTTCAATCTCATTCTTCCCTCCAGGTCTTTTAAGACAGCTTTTCACCACATCTCAAATCGTCCCACATCAAAAACCAAGATGCTTTCTTTCCCCTTCCCCCCCCCCCCAAAAAAAAATTGTCCTCCACATCCTTCCAAATTTACAGTTTTCCTTCCTGAATGGTTGCTTCTGTGTGCATCATGTCCATCACGTACATTCTCCCCCACCCCTCATTCCTCGCCATATCCCTAGCCCTCATTTATCCATTTTTGTCCTTCAATCCTGCTGTTGGCATTTTCCCCTTCTCCTCCTTCTGTATCTTTTGTTCTGTTGTGTCCTGATCCATTGTGTGTTCTACCTCTACCATGAGGCTTGACTGTCAACCAAAAAGAAGCGCTGACCGATCAAGGCTCTCCACCACCACTGGCTGTGCCACCCAAAACGATGGTGCAGCCCTTATCGGTGAGGAGCCACGATGTTGGCTGCAATTCTCGGAAAACATTTTTTTTTTTTTTTGGTAATGATTCTATCTCCAAGGGATTATCAACTTATGTTCACTGGTCAGGGGTGTGAGGTGTGTGAGGGAAGGGTGTCTTGTTTTCTAAGTTGATTGCTGAGTATCGTTATGATGATTCTCTCGTAATTGCTCCTCATCTGACCAGCAGGTTCCATCTCTCTGTTCCTGGGAAAATGGCGTCGTCTTATGTCAAAGATAGTACGAGTGACCTCACATGTGCAATCTGTTTACAACTGTTTGAAGAGCCCATTGCGCTGTATTGTGGACACTCGTTTTGTTTGAACTGCCTTGAGAAGTATTGGGAGAGCCGGGAAGTATCCGCTGCCTGTCGTTGTCCAAACTGTCGTGAGGTCTTTCCTCAAAAACCAAAACTCAAGAAGAATGTGATCCTTGCAAGCTTGGTAGAACAGATGAAGCTGAGAGAAAGTGAAAGCGTTAGTGGTCAAGTTGAGGCCAATGATGGTGAAGGTGATGATGTTCCAGTGAAAAGGATGGTGAAGGTGGGAGGCTGTGAGGATCACACTGAGGTTTGCAATGAAGAGGCAGCAATGCGGTGTATAACATGTGATATGCTGTGCTGTGGGGGGCACGGGAAGACTAATAAACACAAAGGGCACAAACTTGTGGAGCTGGAAATTATAATGGAAGATCTGAGATGTACCGAGCAAGCGAACTCGATCGACTTCTACTGCAAGGATGATGAGACCTTGGTGTGTCTGATGTGTAAAGGTGAACATCAGGACCATGAAGTTGTACCTGTGGAGGTGGCTCTTGCTGAATTCAAGGTACTGGAATCGGTTGAAAAAATACTTTTCTCATTTCTCCATAATTTGTTGAGGATTTGATTGTGGCTTTATAATGAAATTGATGATTGAATAGATATTGGTTTCCTTCCTTGTTTTAAAAAAGACTGTTGACAATAATCATTTGAAATAACCGGCCCAGACAGCAACCATTGTCACACATATGGCCAGCCATGTAACTGGTGTTGAAGAAGACCAGACCACTTGCTACCCGCAGTCCAGGAAGGAAATTGGAAATTGATCATGCTGCCAGTGATAACTCACCTATGCTCTATGAAGGACAGTGTGGGAACTTTAACATTCAGCAACTAATGATAGCAAACAGGACACCAAGTTTAAACGTCTATGTGAGGGACGGCAGACACGTTGAGGTAACTCCTGGCCTGCGCGTCGGAAGACACTCCAGGTGTAACATATTTATTTCTTATTTATAAGGGTGGAGATGAGTTTATGGATACGTGTGTGGGTGAAGGTTTATTTTCATATTTATCAAATGATATTCACACATCAATATTTACACCAAATTATCTTCAGCACATGACGTGCTCGCGTCACAGATCAACATAAGGGATACTCGTCGTGCTAATGTCTCGTAGTTATTAATTCAGGGCAGTTTTACCAGCAATCCTCCTGCCACGTTATGATTCTAGAATTCCCATTCGAGTTAATATTCCTCTTTTCTCTTCTTATCCTGCATCTGGATCAAGTTAAACAAAGGAGATTTTTCAATGTTCAACCTTCAAACGACAATCACTGTGATATTTCAATGTAAAACCTTTAATTTCCATATTAATTGTACGATTTTATTGTTAATTTGAATTTATGTAATCCATGCAGGGAATTTTATCTGCAAAGTATCCTCCTCTGGTTGAGTCGATAAAGCGAGTTGGGTCCCAGCTGCAGCAGGTGCAGAAAGAGGTTCAGGATACACAGGTAGGAATCACTTAGGATTGGCTATCATTTTTAACACAATGAAAATATAATATGGAATACGATTACAATCTGTATTTCAAGAGAGGATTATCTTTTTAGTGTAGTTACATTGATTGTGAAACAAAATTGAGGTTTATTGGCAAAAAAAAAAAAATTATTATAATGAAATCAAATTGGACAGAGCAATGAGAAGAGAATCGAGATGGATGGGGATGAAAGAAAATGAAATTCCAGGAGATTTCAGAAACAATCACATTTAGATGTTTGAAAGAAACTTTCAATCCTTACTCTTTGTTCTCAGGAAGATCTTTTCATGTTTTTCTTCAACTTCCATTCCGATCCACTTGTTTTGATTCATTTATGTGTCAAAGATGCTCTCGTTAACACCAATCTGGACTTGGGAAGTGTTGAAACCCCAGTGGTTTGGAACTGATCAGTGTTGCAGCCGAGAGTGTTTCTATTTACACTTTAGTTTTTCTTTTAAAATGTATCCTAAAGTCAGTTTATTGACCCTCTAACGGAGTTTATGGTTTTTCTTAACCTCAAATTTTTCATGAAACTTTAATGAACAGAAATGATTTTCACCAGGTGTCAGGCAGAGAGAAAGAAGAAAGGCTAGAAGTGGAGAGAAGAGAGATGTATCGAGCTGTGGATGAAAAGGTAAATCAGATGAAGAGGTGGCTCAGTGAGAGGCAGAGTGCGAAGCTTTCTCACCTTGAACACCAGAGGGAGAACTTGCAACAGGAAATGGATTCTCTCTGTGAAACAGAATGCACCCTGAAAACATCACTTGTGCAGCTGGAGGCCGTTTCATTTCTGGAGGTGAGGCTTGTTATAAACATTTAAAAAAGGAGAAAAAGTTTTGCAGTTTCGCTTCAGCAGGACTTGCTTAGTAATTCAGAACAGGATCTTGAGGCTTTGGTTTGAAATAAGCTTTCACATATGTGCAACACACACACACACACACACACACACACACACACACACACACACACACACACACACACACACACACACACACACACACACACACACACACACACACCCACACACACACACACACACACACACACACACACACACACACACACACACACACACACACACACACACACAGTTTTTTTTTTTTCCTATCTCTAGTTCACTTACCTAAAGTAAGAACCTTAACGGAAAAGCAATTGAATGATTTCCCCCAAACCACACGGATCAAGGATATTAGCTGGGAGCCGTTCTTCCTCGAGGTTTCGATTCTTTCAGCCCAGAACCTCTCCGAATGGCAGATCCACAGCCTCGGTCACGGATCCACATCAGTAGATTACTTTGCTTCAGTACTGTAGATCCTCAATCTTGGTTGCGTCCAGGCAGTCAACCCGTCAATGCAACATCACGAATCGGACTCTTCTCACGAGACGATTTAATGTATTATCACATAGTTACAACTTCAATCACACATTCCATTATATGATCATACATTAAATCATGAACATCCTCTCATGTACAGGCCGTCACTGCTCTTATGGATGGCAGTGAGTGTCCAGGAAGTAGTAGCGGAATGAGAGTGGTGTTTCTATATGTGGGATGCTCAGATCCCTTAGATGGCAGAACACTGGTATGATTTACCAGAGGACCTGGGTTTAATACCTGTTCTGGGTGCATAGTTTTCCCACATATACATAGTGTATGTATGTATATGTGTGTGTGTGTGTGTGTGTATATATATATATATATATATATATATATATATATATATATATATATATATATATATATATATATATATATATATATATATATATATGTGTTATAATCGAAACGTGTGTGTGTGTGTGTCCTCCATAACTCCAAAACCATGAAACCTCGCAGCCTGAAACTTTTCATGCATATGAAGAAACCTCCAAGGAAGTGTGTGATTGAAAATTGGGTGTTTGGGTTAATTAAAACCCCCCTTTTGAAGATAATTAACGGCCTTATTTAATTATGTCCTTGATCAGACGCATCCTCGTTCACCACTCTATGTGGGGTCTTAAGTTGTTTCCTGGGAAACCTCGTGGGGTCTGAAGCTGCCATGTTTTTTTGGCCTGCTCAACCCTGTCTTGATATGTCTGCAATGATTTCGTAATGATAAAGTCTTTTTTCCACTTAGCTCACTCGGATGATCAAATGCCTGTTCATAATAGCTATGAATTGCTGTCTACATTGATTTTGTAAGTGCTCTAGTTTTCAAATTAGGAGCTTGTAGCGATTTCATGAATATGTGACATGATTTTCCACGATCGATTCTCACTGACTAATGAAAGTACGTCATTGAAATATTATTTGAGTTTTTTAAGATCGGATATCATCCAGACTAAATAACTGCCGAAATCTGGAGTGAACACTGATGATTTGAAGAAATAAACGAGTCTTATAACTAAGCCGATAGACTTATTTGTTATTTTTTAGCAAACAAGGCGATGGTCCCTCCTCCACACATACAGAAGAAAATGTGAAATTTCAAAAGCATTCAGCTTGTCTTTTTCGACTATTTGGAGAATTATATTGAGTGAACCAAAAATTTAGGAAAGTTCCAACATTAACCACCTTCATTGAGAGAATTAACCACCTTCATTGAGCTATGATTTCATGCACTCACAAATTGACCTCATGCCCTGTCCCTGAGGGGGACTGCCTATCCATAGCATCTGCCAGATCTGTGTATATTTTCAGAGGTTTCACGAAGTTCTCCACAGGGAATCAAAGCAAATCTGGTGAAAAACGGATGTTTTAAAATAAAGTTATAATGTTTGTGCGGACCCGAACCGATGCACCACGTGACGTGTGCACAGATGTTGAGGCAACATGGAGGATTTTCTGCAATATTTATTTTATGGGAGATTGAACTTTGCGATGTCTTCAGGGTTGCTCAGCATTATGCTAGCCTGGCATTGGCCTCGTGGTTAGGGTGACGGCTTGGGATCGTAGGGTCCTGAGTTCAAGCCCCGTTGGCCGCTGAATTAAAATACACCAGAAGGTTGACTCAGCCTGTCATCCTTCCGAGGTCGGCAAAATGAGCACCAGTGTACTGGTAAGGGGGACACTGCATCAGCAGCATAGCCGCATCCAAACCAATGATGCAACCAGCAGCCACAGGCTGCACTCGACAGACAGAGAGAGAGAGCAATATGCTGCAACTCTTTTGTGGAGAAAGTCAATTTATTTAATTAATTCATTCTATTTCATGGACTGCTGCTTGCACGGTTAACACCGGCTTTAAAGTTAAAGGGATCCAACATGGAATGCAGCAACAGCCTGGCCAGCCCAGCCATTCCTTATCAACGATTGAATTGGACTGCTTGCATGAGTGCTTAAGCCACTTGCCGAGCAACCATTGTCGACAGCGGAACCGCGATACGTCATTCCGAGCGAATTGTTCACTCTCTGCAGATACTTTTGCCGTCCGCGCTCCATCACCCTGAGCGAGTGGTCCGCGCTCCGGCACCGTGAGCGGGTGGTCCGCGCTCCGGCGCCCTGAGCGGGTGGTCCGCGCTCCGGCGCCCTGAGCGGGTGGTCCGCGCTCCGGCGCCCTGAGCGGGTGGTCCGCGCTCCGGCGCCCTGAGCGGGTGGTCCGCGCTCCGGCGCCCTGAGCGGGTGGTCCGCGCTCCGGCGCCCTGAGCGGGTGGTCCGCGCTCCGGCACCCTGAGCGGGTGGTCCGCGCTCCGGCACCCTGAGCGGGTGGTCCGCGCTCCGGCAAATATTTTCCAAAAACAGGTGGGAAGAGAAGTTGCCACACAGGAAAATGAAACGGAAACAAGTACAGCCTCAATGATTGCAAAAAAGACAAAATATATTGATAAAAGGAAATATCTACAAATATGCACCAAGAACTCGGAGAACAACAAAATATTTGGACAGATTGGGAATTGACAAAGAAGGCTCTTTGGAATAGCCACGAAGAGGTCAGCTCAACTGGGATGGAGAACGAATCATTATAAATGCTCAAGACGAAGGACACTACACCAATGGCTTTAAGGAAATGGCAGGACTACGACTACTACTACTTTCCTATCGCAGCTTGGCTGCCAGGTTGCTATCATTTTGTTGGGGCACAATTATGCTGCTGATGCTGTGTCCCTATACCAGTACACTGGTACTCATTTTGCCAACATTAGTCGGATGACAGGCTGAGACAAACTCCAAGGATTTCCCCCGGAGAACTGAGCCATTGTCGCTCAACTCGATTGCTCCATATAATTGTTGAAAGAGAAGAAAAAGTTGTTTCATGCCTTGGCAATTTAACATTTTCATGTGTAAATATGGAAAGGTGAAAACATAGCCTTCCTTAAATGAATACGCTTTTACCCTTCGTTCTAAGAATGAGAAGTTTCGAAACATTTTCAGATTTCACTCCAGATTTCGACATTATTTAGTCCATGAGATCTGATCCTCAAATACGAAATCATGTTTCGATTGTACGCTTTAACGACAACAGCACTTGGTGGAGCACATACCTCCGCAATGTAATGCCTGATCTCCGAGAGCATATCTGGTCCAATACTTTTTTGAAATATAATTTTGGCCCTATCTCTCAATGGTGAAGAATCACTTTAAAAATTAAATAACTCTCGTATCCGGATTCAGATCTTCACCAAAATCGAATCAAATTGATTCATCATGGTCACACACTCAACCTGTCCACCAAGTTTAATCTGAATCCATGCACAACTTTTTTGACATATCGTGCTATATATTAGTTTATCCCTATCTCTCAATAGTGAAGAATCACTTAAGAAATTCTAGTCGTCAGATCCTGATTCAGATCTTCACAAAAATCGAATGGATTCATCATGGTCACACACCCAACATGCCCACCAAATTTCATCCGGATCCGTCCACAACTTTTTGAAATATCCTGCACACAGAGAGACAGACAAATAAACAGAGACAGAGAGGGGTGAAAACATAACCTCCTTCACCTTCAGTGGCAGAGGTAATTAGACCATGAGTGTAGATTGTGTTTCCAAGGCAAGGCATTTTTGTTTCCAAGGCAGTGAAATCAAAATGGCAGTGAAGACCCCTGTGAGTTGAAGTTGCGCTGACCAAGGAGAAGCCATTCATGAAGGCAAACCGTTAATTATCTTCAAAAGGGGTGTTTAAATTTTTCCCAAAGACCCAGTTTTCATTCATTCACTCCCTTGGCGTTCCCTCAACATGCATGCAAAGTTTCGGGCCACTAGGAGTTGTGGAGCACACGCACATGCACACGCACATGCACATGCACATGCACATGCACACGAACACGCACATGCACACACTTGTTATTATAGATTGCTGGAGGGGTATATGGATATTGGTGGAAATGTGTGGGAATGCTGGGCCGGAGGGCCCCCTCCTGTGCTAGGCTGAATTGTATGTCTGATTCTGATCCTTGCTTATTTCTTACCGTTTCAGGGTTACAACGATTTGCTTAACAGGTAAGATTACAAATAAATTCTTCAGGGGATTTGTCATGTCACTTTCATGCTTTAAACTCAAAATGAATATTTTAATCACACACTACGTTATTGAACTTCACCTGCCGAAATAAATAAATTCCTCCTAGTACCCAAGTGCATTCCTCCTGGTACTTTAACATGAAGGGTAATTCCAGCGTAACGGACGTAACATTGAGACAAAAATTGCATCACTAATGTTGAAATTTTGAAAAGGTTGGCTATATTATAGAGAGTTTCTTTATTACATATCGTAATTAGTCTCTATGGCTTTCTGATATTGGTACAAACCCCACTCTGTAGTCTACTACTAAAGCAAACATCAACATTTAAGAGTCGTAATGGACGTAACATTGAAATGGACACAACTAAAACTGGCCATAGCACAATTCATAAATCCTGAAAAATAACGAATTTGTAGTATACCTTTCATTCATGGTAAGCAAACTAAGCATTAGTAGCATACTTTCTATATTCCAACGATACGATCTGTCTGTTGTTTGTTAAAATATTTTGAAAAGTTCACTGTAACGGACGTAACTCAGCAATGTAACGGATGTAACCCGTGCGATCACATATTGGATAGTCAATGCTGGGCCGCATTTTATAATATCTATACAATCTCTTACATACATCAGCGAACAATTGGTTGTTTTTTTTTTTGAACAAAAATTATATTTTGATCAAAAAGGCATTAGACCGTGGACTGCAGGCGTGAATAACACGAAAAAATGTAACGGACGTAGCAATGTGCACCTGGTACAATAAAATGCGAAAAAAGATACACAACAGTGGAAATGTTTCAAAAATTGTACTACAGCCTGATCCTATATCAGTAATATTCATCAGCGAATACTATTTCGGATTAAAACATTCATCAAATAGCCATATTTTCGACAAAATGATAACAGACAGAATGACTTACCGTTGGAAGACGTTGAGGCAGTTCTTTCAAGATGGCCGCCAAATCACGTGACATCATCCACGGAGTAAATATCGCATAAATTATGAAAATTCAGACCTAACTAAACACCGTCCAACAGAAATCCTTTTGAAAAATGCATTTTCAAATTTTATGCTTCATGCCCATTAATACGTGGAATTACCCTGAAGCATTTTGAGGGACACACACACACACACACACACACACACACACACACACACACACACACACACACACACACACACACACACACACACACACACACACACACACACACACACACACACACACACACACACACACACACACACACACACAATTGAAAGCTCTTTGCACTGAATGACAATAATTTGACAGAACAACAACCTGGAGCAGAGTCAATCGGAGCCAAGATAGCGGTGACGGAATCAACCAAAGGGCGTTCGGAATATGATTGACGTCGCGGCCGCAGAACCAATCGGTGTCGCTTTTACTTGGACATGCTTTTAAAAGCACATGTGATCATTGTTTCTGGTTTCTTTGCTGTGTATCCCCTTGAGAAGTACAGCATGACAAGCTTCGGTGTTACTTTACCTTGTAGACATGTTCATTACACAGAACCTCCATCTTCCCATTGACAAACTGTCATTAATAACCGATTTTAACATGCTGCATTGCACATCTTAGTAACCACCAACAAATTATTTTAATGGTTATTTATAATGTGTTTCAGAAACTTTTTATTTATTTTATTTTATAAATCCTATTTATTTAATTTTTTTATCTAAATACCTCACATAAATATGTATATATATATAAACACACACACACACACACACACACACACACACACACACACACACACACACACACACACACACACACACACACACACACACACACACACACACACACGCCAGTAGGCGACATGGGTGGTTGCTACATAATTGCAAACTAGTCATACAGTTTTTGATGGATCAGGCTGAAATTTTTGACAAAGAGGTTGATTATGGTGCGCATAAAAGTGCAGAAGCCAATTTTTGATTTTCGAAAAAAAAAATATAAAAATATTTTTCGGATTTTTTCAATAATTTCAAAGCACCGTTGCGAGGCAACGGTGGCGTCCATAGCAACGGTGCTCAAAAGCATACAACTCGATCCTGGTTTGAACCTACCAGTCAAGTTTCATCAAAATCGGTTGACTCCTCTGGCCTCCAGAGCTGTCCATTACATACATACAGACAGACGGAAAACCTGAGAATAACGGTAGTCTAGCAACCACGCAATATATATATATATATATATATATATATATATATATATATATATATATATATATATATATATGTATATGTATATGTATATGTATATGTATATATATATATATATATATATATATATATATATATATATATATATATATATATATATATATATATATATGTACATACATACATATATGTATATGTATATACATATGTATATGTATATGTATATGTATATGTATATGTATATATATATATATATATACATACATACACATATATGTACATTGTCGCGATCCCGGCTGTTAGTATCTTCTAGCACGGAATACTGACGTTAATGTCCGAGCTTCAAGCAGTCCATGTGTGGACAAAGAGAACAACAAAACGCACCACTGTGTTTCAAATCGGCCTCTAGGGGTAGCCACGATATTTTATTGGCTCGATCTCAAAAATGGCTGGTAACAGAATTGAATACCCAGCACAAAAAAAATCTGCCAGAACTCTTGGCAACAATAGAGTTCCAAAACAGGGTGTACAACTCACAGCTCCACTCGACGATAGCCGGGAATAACGATAGCACTCGTCCCGATTTAACTCAATCCTTTAGACGGAGCTATCAACGATCAGCGCGACTGCGCTGTTGAAAGTCTTGAAAATCACTTGAAAATCGCTTTTAAAACATGCGATTTGGAGCGCTCGATATATTTTTCCACTCGCGATCTTAGAGCCACGTCTGTTGCCCAAAATGGCGCCCCAGCTCTGATGCGGTCCACCCACCACGTGCCGACCATCCCACCAATCCCTGGGAGCCTGAAAAAGGTCACGTGACGTTGTGGGCGGGACACTAAATTTGGTGAGAACATGGTTTTTTTCACAACATATATATATATATATATATATATATATATATATATATATATATATATATATATATATATATATATATATTGTTTAACCAATAATTTTAAATAAATAATTTACCTCAATAAAGAATTAATTCATTATTATTGTATCAAATGCAATGTAATCGGAACTTGTTTCCATGAAAACCAACCAAAGTGAAATAAAAGGTGACGATGGAGTCTAAAGACATTCTCACAAGACCTGATCAAACAATCAGTCAAATATCCTCTGATTAACATGATGGCAAAAAACCTTCTCAGCACGTTCCACAAAATCATCTTTATTGAACAAATTCTTGCAAATCTCAGTAGCTGAGGTGAAAGAACATTGTAACCCATTTTAATTGGTACATTGAAACCTGGAATGGTGTACAAGACTACCTGGAAACTGAAATCATCAACTTTATAATAAACACTTGTACTAAATCCATTCTGTCCAACTCTAACCAACACATCCAGATATGCAGCAACTGTACAATCATTACCACTCCTGTTTACAATCAGGCTATCTGGATAAATCTTGTGAAGCTGCCTATCAAAAAAAATTATCGTTAACCACACAAATATCATCTATATAACAACATGTATGAGATAATGTTTTCGCTTATCCTAATTTTTGTTCTCCTTCATCAGTTTCTGCATGAATGAAAACTCACAGAAAATAAGAAAAATGTCCACTACTTGGGGGCTGCAATTCCCACCCATGGGAATACCCTCAACCTGTTGAAACATTATCCCACAAAAGGACACAAAAGTGTTCAATAAAATAAAATTAACAGCATCCTTAAACTTCTGCTTATCAAAACAATGAAAACTTGAATATTTCTTTTCTCGAAAAGAATGCTCCAACAAACCTGACACATAAAAACTTCTTAAAAGAGTTAAAAACCTTGTCAATTCCTTTGAAGAGTGAATCCCTCACTAGTGTGTGACAGCAGTTTAAAAATGAAGCATCATACAAATACCTTGGGGTAGAAGAGGGACACCAAATATATCACAAACAAATGCACAAAACAATCGCCAATGAATAAGCACATAGAACGAAGCTGATCCTGAAAACGTACCTCTCCCAAAGAAACAAAATCGAAGCTATAAACCAACTCGCAGTCCCAGTGTTCCAACAGCTGTGTAATAATAGACTGGCCCCAACCAGGAATCAATAAGTTAGACATCAAAACAAGAAAACTCCTTCCCATACGCAAATGTTCTCCAAAAATCAGTGCATCCAGAGAATGTACCTGCCAGGACAAGAGTGAGGGAGCAGACTGATGGAACTCAACCAGGTGCACAGAATGGGGAGTGTTGGACTAGCTGAGGATTTGAAATGCTTAACAGACTATCGGATTCAATTTGTAAACAAACATGAACACAACAAACCTTAAAAAGTATCCTTAACTCAGCATGCAAATAATTTCCAAAAACTGGTGCGAATCGAAGATGCCACACAGGAATATGAAACGGCAACAAATACAGACCCAACGACGGGACAAAAGACAAAATAAATGGATATATAGAATATCAACAAATATACACCAACAACAAGGAGAACGACAAAAGAGCAGGAAAATACAAAATAGAATTGGACCAAGATGAGATTGACAAAGAAGTCTCTTTGGAATGGCTAGGAAGAGGTCAGCTCAACTGGGACGTAGAACAAATCATAATAAATGCCCAAGATCAAGGACACCACATCAATGGATTAAAAAAGATGGTGGGACTGAGCCTGACGGACAAGTGTTGGTTCTGCAATACAAAAAGAAAAAGTAAAAGTCACCCACTTTCAGGATGAGAAAACTACCGGAACAACTTTACACACAATGGCACAACAAAGTATACAAAGTGATTCATTGGCACTTCTGCAAAAATTTCAACATCCCAGTTCCATAAAATTAATGGAAACACGAACCAAGGGCAATCATGGAAAATGAGGATGTCATGCTTACGTATGACTTGACAATCCCATTGAGCGTGAACATAGAAAACAAAGCCTTGCGACCGAACATACTTCTCAGGAATAAAAAGTAAAAGATGGCATTGCTGATTGAGGTATCAGTACCCAGTGATTGTTGCTTAAAAATGCAGAAATCAAGAAAATGACTAAATGCCAGGACCTCAAAAATGAGATCAAGAGATGTTGGAAGCTGAAGAGCATTGTAATTGTATCAGTGCTAAGTGGAGCAACAGAAACGATAAAGAAAAACTTCACTGAGCTTTGAAAAAACATCCCTCGGAATATTACCACAAACAAACTGCAGTAAGAGACAGTCCAGGGTTTGGTGATGATCCTGAAAAGAGACCTTGGAATGATACTCTGAGAACAACAAAAATCAATAGCTTGGTCCATGAACTGTGATCCCTTACCAGGGCAGATATGGATACTTTGAATCCTGGGAGGACTCCGTGCCACCTCCTGAAACCTGATAATGGGGATAACGAATCATACACACACACACACACACACACACACACACACACACACACACACACACACACACACACACACACACACACACACACACACACACACACACACACACACACACACACACACACACACACACACACACACACACACACACACACACACACACACACACTGGAGAAGGGCACTTGGTCAATCATGTCGATACCTTATCCGAAACGCTGAAACTCAATCTATATAAGGTTACACAGTTTGTGAGAGGAGTTGGGATGAGGGTTAGAATCATGTAGATAGGGTACTTTAGAGGAGAGGGTATGAATGTGCAAGGGAGAGTGGAACGATGTGGAAGAGGGGAATGATTGGGTGGAGAGGAAGGTGAAAACCTTGGAATGTCGCTCGTCTTAATATGTATCTTCACCTGATCCGTCCCTCACTTTGTGGGTCTCCCACATCAAAGGAATTTTTTTTTCTTTGCAAAAGCGAGGCTCATGGAAGAGCAAGGTTATAAATGACAGTGGGACAAACATCAAGGGAGTGAACAAAGACGAAAAGAGGAGAGGGAGAGGGAGAAGGGGATGAAACACTAAAACTAGCAAGTCAGATGGTTGGGTTAGGAAAGGTTAATGAGGGTATTACGATTAAGGGTAAGAATTGGGGATGAGAACAGGTGGTGGTGCACTGCTTTCTTGAAGCCCTGGAGGGAAAGGTGAGATATGACATCACCTATCTAAAAGCATGATCTTTTCTACCCCCATGAACCCTCCCCAAGCCCACCTCTTTCAAAATTTCCCGTTTTTCCTCCCTGAGAGCTTCTTCATCCATCTTGTTTAATGCTTATGTTCTTGCCTACCCCTCCTTCTTCCTCACATCTCTTATTTGTCAAGGTCTTCCTCTATGTTGTCCTTCAACCTGGTTTCAACTATTTTCAAGCAAACCCATGATGATTCTTTTTAATTTATTCAAATTTATCTTGACAAGAAACACCTACTGCCGAAGAGACCAGCTGAGGAGTGGGCTGGATTGGGGGTCATGTGTTCGTGTCTGTGCACAACAACATAGTTGAGTTCCATTTGTATTCAAACTCCTTTTCGACTTGATTATACATTTCACATTCGCTTCGCCGATGATGCTTTAGACTCGGCCATGTTATTAGCCTCATGATTATCATCTTGAAGCATTTTGTAATCTCTCCATCTGTCTTTCTGTCTGTCCTTACGTCTGTCCATCCATCCGTCACGTTGTCTCCTCAACGTTTTTGCAGAAATTCACCAAATGTCATAGTTGCGATTACCACATGGCGAAAACGTGCAAGTGCAGAATCATTTTTTGGCCCCACTCCATGGGGTGTGTTCCAAAGCTTGAATTCCGAAAAATTAAATTGCGGGAACATTTTAATACATTTTCAAATTAAACTTTGTAGACGCAACCAACATTGGGGGACGCAGGAAATGTGTAATGATTTTATCATTTGTTCCCTGAGTTCATGCCCCATGGGGTGGGGACTCCAAATGTCTTTCAGTCCTGTGTTAAGCAATAGAAGTGACTGTTTGAAAAGGCAATCGTGCATTGGATGGAATTGACTGAATAGTTTGTGGTTTTAACAATGTTTACTTCTGGTCGGTATGCCACACAAAACACCATGATGAGCTATTTAAACACCTTAACATGGCATTTATCCAAGGCAGAAAACCCCTTTGGGGATTGTGGAAAATGAAGGTGCTAAAACCTCCATTGTATGACTCTTCATCACCATGGAAAGGTTGATTGAGATTGGATAAGTAACAAGTGAATGAATCGCGGTCAGACAGACAGACCGAAACCAAATTGCGTATTTTATTATGATGGTATCTCGTCATTCGCGAAATCGGTTGACAATTACTTCCTCACTATCAAAGTTAAGGTAACAGATCTCGTTCTTCAATGTTTTCTCCAGTTTCATCTAAAATCATGTTATTATCCATATTTTAACTTGAAATGATTTATCAGGTGGATGAACCCCCGATGTCTCTCATCTTTTGGCCACATGGAAATTATAATTATTTAACAGTTGATTTTGCAATACATTGGTCAAAATAATTTGGCAGCCACATCTAATTTTTACTTTGGACGGGAGCTCTGCACTGAGCCGCGCTATGAGAGGGTGTAGGGCAGCCCGGAATCATGGCGAAACCCAATCCTTATCCCTGTATCGTAAGAGGCGACCAAGGTTGCATCAGGAAGGGCATCCGGCGTAAAACATGTGCCAAATTAGTATGCGGATCATAACGGATGATCCGCTGTGGCGACCCCTAACGGGAGCAGCCGAAAGACGAACAACAACATCTAATTTTACTTTATTAATGTACTTTAGCTGTTTGTAGACATATATATATATATATATATATATATATATATATATATATATATATATATATATATATATATATATATATATATATGTCTATATGTGTATATATATATATATATATATATATATATATATATATATATATGTATATATATATATGTATATGTATATATGTATATGTGTATATATGTATGTGTGTATATATGTATATGTGTATATATGTATATGTATATGTATATATATATGTATATATATATATATATATATATATATGTATATATATATATATATATATGTATATGTATATATATGTATATATATATATATATATATATATATATATATATATATATATATATATATATATATATATACATTAATCTCATCAATTACCTTATCTTCCTTGGCTACCCCCACCTTCCTTCTTTGTTGAATGAATGTTTCTCTCTTCTCTGCTCAGACTGGAGTCCAGGTCACATTCTACAACCACAGAGCCTCCACCACCAAGTTTGCTGGAGTTCCCAGTGGAGAACCAGAATGTGGACTCACTAATCCAGCTCAATGAGAATCTTCTGAAAGAGATCCAGAGTAAGTGAAATAACGGAGACAAGATTTATGGTAAAGAAATGTATTGTGGACATTAAAAATGAAGTTTATCACATCGGTATGGCAAAGATTGAGTGAGAGCTAGGACAGCTACAATTGCAACAGGATGGGAATAACCATTAGCTGGCAATATCTATCTCAGGGCTGAGCAATAGCTTTTTGATGAGATCCTAGTAGAATTAGAGGAAGGGAAGAAATAACCAGAAAAAAGAAAGGGATGCTAAAGATCCAGGTCCAGATCATATGCATCCAGGAGTACTGAGTTGAAGAGCAGATAAGCATGGTGTTGGCAGATATCATTAACAGCTTGTTGGAGTCAGGAAAGGTAGCAGAGAATTGGAGAGTCGCAATTGTAACACCACAATTTTGAAAAGATCCAGTGAAGAATTGGGGAACTCTGCACTTGGTAGTTTAACTTCAGGTGTGGGGAAGGTGTTTGAGGCGTCAATTAAAGAATGGATAGGGAACCATTTAAATAATTTCAAACTGGTTGAAGGTAGTCAGCAGAGATTTACTAAAGGGAGATCATCCTTAACAAATTTATTGGAGTTCTATGAGGCAACTTCTGATTGGGTGGATGAAGGAAGTGCACTGGATTTAATCTCATTGACCACATCCACGAAGGGATGTCACCTGCTTCAGCTATCAGCTGAGCCCAAATTCCCAATTTAGGAGCAAGCAAACCAATTTAGAAGCTACCTAACCATCAAGTTGCATGGAGCTGAGAGAAATATTCCCACACTCTTACTTGACAAAAACATCAACCATTAATTCCCTGCAGGGCCATGGCATCTCAATTCCCGACAGGTGTGGCCTCAACTCAGCAGCGTGGAGGTCCTACATTGTAAGGGTGTGTGTGTGTGTGGTGTGTAGTGTGTAGTGTGTCAGTGTGTGCGTGCCCGCAGCACAAACAGAGTCCCATGTTGAGGGAAATCCTCGACTCCCCATACACCTTCTCCCCCAGCACCACAACAACTCCCTTTGTTGCACAACCTGCTGGATGGCGTCACCCAAATGGCACTACATTATGCATTCCTCGCCGGGCCTTCCCATCTCCCGGCAGGTTTTCCATTCTCGTTCATTTGTTGGGCTACCAGGGGCCAGGCATGGCAGGGGCCCCAGGTTTCCCGCTCTTCATCAGAGCCCAATCTACCTGTGGACATGCACCACTCAACTCCATCTGGGGTCCACAGACCTTACATGCAATGTCCTATGTGCTATGGGCTCCATACATTCTAAAAATCACAATAACACACAATAAATAATAAAAATTCACCCATAAAATATTTTTTTAGGCATGCACACGTTTTAAACCCGTACCACCCAGTCCATGTGCTTGGCTGTCATGGCCACTCTTGCCCGTCACACATACCAATTCCCCAACTGACCTGCATACCCCCGAAAGCAAAGCACAGCGAGTCGTGACAATGGGGAAAGGTAAATTTGACAATCTAATGACCAACGTGCTGCCCATTCAATACCAGCAGCGCCTGCTGCAGCCAATCTTCCCATGTATCCCATGTCAATTGTACCCAGGGCTCTCTTTCCAAACTGAAAGCCCATTAATCACAGTGAATTATCTATCCTTAGAAGGTTATTCTTGCCTCTGGACCTTCCCTGTTATTCCAATTTAACGACATGACTTTCCACAGATATGCATGGTGTTGGCTTAATGGTTAGAGTGGTGGGCTTGGGATCCTAGGATCCTGAGTTTAAATCCCACTCGGCTGTTGAATTAATACCAGGTGGGGTTGACTCTGCCTGTCATCTTTCCGAAGTCGGCAAAATGAGTGCCAGCTTGATGGTATCCTGTGTCGGAGTGGCGACACATCCAGTCTTTGCCCAATAACCTTGGAGATTGCTTAGGCAGCACCAACGCTCTGCACAGAGTATGGTCCCAATGGATGATGGATTTCCACAGATTGTCTCTGGTCATTGTCTGGTGGGCAGTTCTCAATCCCAGGTCCATGCAGTTTGAGACCTGTGTCCATAGACCAACCCAGCATTGTAGCTGTCCTCATGCTGGCTGTTCCCGAGCCTAACTGAGAGGCTGCTTGGCCGCTTGCCCTGGTGGTCACCTCCTCAGGCTATTACTGGCACTCCCTGTTGCCGCAACCAAGGCGCAACCTGTAAGACCTCCCCCCAAGTAGTCCTCTTGATACACCATGACACACGAGGGGCCCACGGAGGCCTCATCTCCCTCCAGGGTCCAGCGACCCCACCGGCCCGAAACTCTCGAACAGATGGCGCCCCTTGGATTAAAGACACCACACCCCAGCAGACTCCCTGTGGAGCTCTGGTGGTACCACCACCTGTGGTTGGACCCCACATCCAAATCCTGCTCATGCAACCCAATATCGCAGGGGTCAATCTCGCATGAGGCTCACCCCACCTGGCCTGAATTCTGCAGCCTGGGAACCAACTCCCACCAAGGCTGCTTGAAATAAATTCCCATTTGAAATTTCCAGCCCCATATGTCCAAATGCGACTACTTGCTGTGGCCCCAATGCTTTTGGGCTTTATAAGCCTCTCCTGCAGCCACTGCTGGCTTTGTCTCACTCTCATCCAACCTCTATCCATTGTCATGTGCTGCCAGCTGATCACAACTGACAACTCCTAAATCGTATGAACAAGTGTGTTTAAAAACCAAACCGGGCTCTGTTTGACATTCTCCCAAGATGGCCTGTCTCTTTCCAAGTGCTCTACCACTAAACGTCTCCATTCTCCCCCACACTGCGGTCGCTAGCACACACCCCATCTACAATGAGTCGACAACTCCGGGTGCCAAGTTGACCCCACAGTGTCCACCTCGAAAACCCCGAGGCCAGGCATGACCTTCACCTCCACCAGCTCACACATCGACGGGCGCATCCATGCTCACCAGCATAGGATTGCACCCGCTCACCAGTGGTTCGACCTCACTCCCACCTTGAGCAAGCTTGCCCATTGCCCCACATGTCACAAGCTTGAAAACCTGGTTCACCAGCTCAGGTTTGGCTGCCTGCCCATACAGCGTAGCTTGCGCTGCATTACACCCTGTTGGTCCCCAGTGAGTCAGAACCATCCCTGCCGTGTCCAACTGCATGTCCATGAGCACCATTCAGCAAACTCTGGAGGTTGTTTCACACACCACAGAGCCTAACCTCCCTCCCTCTTAACCCTCTATCTGGCTCATCACATGGACGGTCTCTTCCCATCCACAATGGTGTGATGTCCTTCCAGGCATTTATTTCTTTAAATGTCCTGTTTTCTTTTACAGTTTCCAAACCAACCCACCATTAGTGGAGCATAAATGGGGCTTCTGAGGCAGCCATTCAAATGAATGGGGGAAAAGGGAAAAACTTTATAACTTAAGCCCCAAAAGGCCAAAATAGGACACGGATTTCCTCCCCCTCCCATACAAGCAAATGTAAAATTGAGACTGATTCCCTTCCCTTCCGTACAAGCAAATGTAAAATAGGAGACTGATTTTCTCCCCTTCCCATACAAGCAAATGTAAAATTGAGACTCACTCAAGCCCCAAAAGCTCAAAATAGGAGACTGATTTCCTCCCCCTCCCATACAAGCAAATGTAAAATTGAGGCTTGCTGATTAAAGCACTTCTTTCCTTTCATATTTTCATTCCATTCAAAGATCGAACCAATGAAAATTTTTCCATGTTCCACTTTGGGGAACAACTTAATTTTCCAATTACATTCATCACCATCGAGTATATTCACAAAGATTACATGGAACTTGGTTCTTGGTTTAAGTGCCTTTGTTGAGCAGAAATGAAATGATAAACTTCTCTCAATGCTCTTATTTAGCCATCTCCTGAGCCATCTCCTGAGCAATTATATCCATCAGAATTCACCGACGTGAAGTTTTCCAATAAATAAATATGATGGTTATTGTGAGGAAACACGAGTTGGGAAAATATAAAATAATAACAGGGGATCGGATGTTCCTTTCCCCATACTACAAGGGTGAAGGTATGTATCTTGGGAGAGGATACCATAAACCTAAGAGACAAAGGGGTGTCAGACATCGATTTCGAAAAAAAGGAGATGGGATAATTGATACTCTAATCTACTAGGTATAGGTTCAACTATTCTTCAACATATAGACCTAATTGGTTCAAATGCTTCTGCTGTGGGAAATGTACTGGGTGCAAAAAA
>NC_140962.1:144204838-144247338 GCF_056783735.1 Eptatretus burgeri | reverse complement strand
TCTGTCTTTGTTTGTCTGTCTGTATGCAGGATATCTCAAAACGTTGTTGATGGAGTTAGATGAAATTTGGTGGGCTGGTTGGGTGTGTGACATGGAAGAACTGATTAGATTTTGGTGAAGATCCGGATCCGGATACGGCTACGATAATTTTTTAAGTATTTCTTCACCATTGAGATATGGGGCCAAAAATGATATATAACACGATATTTCAAAAAGTTGTGGATGGATTCGGACGGAACTTGGTGGATACATTCGGTGTGTGGCATGGACGAATTGATTCGATTTTGGTGAAGGTGAATCCGGATCTGGACACGAGAATTGTTTAATTTTTTAAATTATTCTTCACCATTTAGTGAGAGGGCCAAAAATGATGTATAGCACGATATTTCAAAAACGTATTGGGCCTGATATGTTCTCCTGGATCAGGCATTGCATGACGGAGATATGCACTCTACCGAGTGCCCTTGTAGGTTTATCTGTACCCACGCCTGTGCCCATGAAACCCTCATCGCTTCTATTCATTTGCTCTCCCAAATCATTTGTTATTTGACTGTTTATTTCTCCCTGCATTTCTCTCATTTCTTCTCTTAAATCTTTATTTTCTTTCATTTCACCTCTCATTTGTTCCCCTAATCCTCCAATTAGTTGTTCGAACATGTCCTAAATGAACATTGCACAAGACTCCTGACCAACACTCACCTGTCGGAGAAGGGCTTCGAATGACATCAGAAGGCAGGAAGCTTCATATCCTAAGCTCTTCCCCACCAGGCCTCACCCAAGCTCACCTCCGATCACATGTTCCACATGATTTGCCATTCTGTGGGCATCCGCCACATTGTCCCCTCTTCTCAGGTGCACTCAAATTTGAAAATAAAATAATTCAAATTTTGAACGGCCAATCATGCTTTCATTGTGCTAAAGTTGAATTTAAGATTTTGCTTCATGGAAATAAATGGGTGAATATCATAATCCTGAGCACCAAATTTCACGTCAGACAGGCTCCGTTAACATGGGCTGTCTCTGCTGGGATCCTTTATCCCGCCAACGAACAAAAGGTCTCCAACTACTGCATTCCATGAAATTCATCTGCAACTTTACCGTTCCCCAAGGTCACCCCAAATTGACCAAACTTGATGGTAACACACATGGGAGGCACAAAGATGGAAAACGTTCCTTACCGTTATAAGGGTTTATTTATAATGAGTTTGGGGAGAAAGGTGGACGAGATGTGCACATCAGAACAAACCATGTGCGTCAACAAACACAAAGATGGATGTGGGGACACACAAACTTATCCACATGGATGAGTTGAGAACAATCCTAACCCCACTCGGCACCAGAGACCACTCTGTTACCAAACAATGGGGTAAGCAGATCAGGATTTCCCTATGGAACGATGAGTGGTGTCCAGGGCAATGGTGCACCTCGGGAACAGGAATTATCAATACAGTGGAGGTGAGGGATTGTGAGATGGTGTCCATGTTTCCAGAGAGCTGTCCTCTGAACAATGATGAAGCAGAGAATGGAAGTTAAAGAAAGTCAATGTGAGGGAGAGCGAGAGAAAGAGACAATATTCGTTTTCTCCAAAGGTCCCACTTCAACTCTCCCGTGCACATGTACATATCCAGCCCTTCTGGGCTCTGGGACCATCTTCGCCTGTGGTGGCTCCAGTAATTGGCTGCCTGCTGCTTGTAGGAGGTGCGAACCTCCAGACCATCCCACCCATGGTGTGGCCCCAATAAAAATAGTCTTCCCCTCTTCTGGGCCCGACAGTGCATCTCGCCACCATGGCTTGTGGAGTGCAAGCCAAACAGATCGTGTACAATCCCCTGAAGCGCAAAGCGCTCCCATTGCACATTTTGTGGCGGCAAGTCCTCACCTGGCCCCACCTGCTAACATGAAGTGTTTACGCATACAATCTTATCCTGACTATATTTTCGATAGATGACGTATGCTGACTTATCACGTGAAACAAGAAAACTTACCCCGACAGTTCCCTGACACAGCAATCACTGGAAACACATGGTTCATGTTACACTTGCTACAGTCTAGCCATGGATTCCCCTCACACCCTTCCATGTCATCACATTTTCAAGGGTGGTTTAAATTGGATCTGAATTTTTGATTGCCATGAACCTTATCATGTGTCTAAACTTGGCTGGGGATCATCACCAAACCGTGTGGCCAATCTACATGACTGTCCATTCACCGAGACGCTTACCTTGTATATGATAACAAGTATAACAAGAGACTGTGGTCTAATTTAATACAAGTTGATATGTATCTAGACAATAGAAAAAGTGGTGTGTAATGTTAGATTTGAAACTTGGATCTCAGCATTTGAAAAATATCTTCCTTCAGGAACACCAAACAGGACATTCCATAACCACGCTGCGGTAGTACAAGAGAATGCGACCAATCTTTTGTGATAATAAGATAAAGTATATTTTGAAATCGTAAAATAATTTTCATTTTTCGATTTGTTTGTTCATTCATTTCCACAGAGGAGTTGGTGAAGCAGGTGCAAGTTGCCAACCTGGAGTTCAGCACCTTGAAACATCTTTGTAAGTGAAGGAGGTGGTGGAAGGGAGGGTGGTAAACATGGTGGAAATGAGGAAGAATGATGTTTGATAAGCAGAATAAATTACTGTGTTTTTGTTTATCTTTGGCCTCGGGCCAATGATTGTTTTATTACCTCCGCAACCGAAGGTGAAGGAGGTTATGTTTTTCACTCCTTTCTGTCTGTTTATTTGTGTTGAGGATATCTCAATAAGTTGTGGACGGATCGGCGTGTGACAAGGACAAACTCTTAGATTTTGGTGAAGATATGAATCTGGATCCGACTACTCAAATTTTTTTACCTGATTCTTCACCATTGAGAGATTGGCCCAAAAACGATATATGGCATGATATCTCAAAAAGTCATGGACGGATTCGGATGAAACTTGGTGGACAGGTTGGGTGTGTGTCGCAAGGAAGAATTGATTCAATTTCAGTGAAAATCCAAATCTGGATCCGGATCTGAAATTTGTTTTAGTGATTCTTCATCTTTGAGAGATCGGGTTAAACTAATATATTGCATGATATCTCAAAACGTTGTTCAAAAATGTCTTGGGCCCAATATGTTCTCGTGAATCGGGCATTACGTGGCGGAGGAGTGTTCTCTACCGAGTGCCCTTCTCGTTTCATGTTGAAATCAAAGTTGGATTTTTTTTTTAATCATTTGTGTTAATCGGGAATTAAGTTAATATCCCAAGCTGTTCACCCCTTTTGCTGGTTTTTTTTAGTAGGTTTGTGCTAAGGTTCTTAGATGCCTTTTATAATGATTGAAAAATGCAGATCAAACACTGACAGAAGCCTGAAGTTTTGTGTCTGTCATGCATTTTCCAATTATTGATGAAAGAACAAAATAACCTTGAACTTTAAATAGATTGCAAAAGTCGGTGTTTGCA
Organism: Eptatretus burgeri; assembly: GCF_056783735.1. Taxonomy (NCBI): domain Eukaryota; kingdom Metazoa; phylum Chordata; class Myxini; order Myxiniformes; family Myxinidae; genus Eptatretus; species Eptatretus burgeri. Next base: position 144,243,886 of record NC_140962.1, on the reverse strand, counting down.
ATCTTTTTAAAGTTCAAGGTTATTTGGTTCTTTTCGCTCCGCACTCCAACCTACATAGACTCACACAATGATCGACTTTACTTTGAAAACAACTCCCCCACCTCCCACACTATGACGTGTTTTTACCCCGCACGTGAAGTATAAACCGGGGTTAAGCAATTGGTTCATTTTGGCTGTCCACAGACGTTGGTCTGTGATTGAGGACTTACTCAATTTCAATTTAATTTTATATCCTGAACACTGTGGAACGTGAATCGGAAACAGGAACCTGCTTTTTAGCTGTACTTTGGGAAATTGTGCAGAATCTCATCCTGGACACGCATGCACACAGAGAGGTAAGGTAATTGTTTTTGTCTGTCTTCTTGTCTGGCAGTCAAACAAAATTGAGAATCATTCCAAACAGTGAACACACTGTTTTAGGGACGTCCTAAAGGATATTTATGTTGTCGGAAGCAGTGTGTTCTGGGAAGTTTGGTCACTTCTCCTTAAGGCTTAGTGGCTGTTTGTCTGAAGTCACGTCCAATGCTGTGTCATGTATTTGTCTTAATATGTTCACATGGTTTGTGTCGCAGCTCCTCCATGAGCCTTAGACTCTGTAAGTAAATAAATAAATAAAAATGAAATGATTTGCCTCCACATCTGTCTTTCTTTTCTTCCTCTGTTCCTTCTTTCCACATATCCAACTTTTCCACCTCCATCTCTTGTTTCTCTTATTTATTCCTTTCATTCATCCTTTGTCTGTTTCAAAGGTTGCATCTTCTCCTGTTTTTCATCAGTGTGGCAAAAAACTGGATGTCGTTGGGAATATCTCAATTCAAACATTAAGGTACCACGAATGACCACTGATGCCCAGCAGGCAAGGTTCAGGTAGAACGGTTAAAACAGCAGGAGCGTCCTCCAGATACGGACTCGATGAGGAGCCACAAACTTAGGATTTCTTTATCTTTTGGGAATTTTATTTTGGTAATCTTGTAATTTCACATAAATCTTCAATGAGATCTCCAAATATGTTTTTTTTGTTGTTTGTTTTTTGTATAGATTGTCAAGGCTCGTATGAGAGCTAACACACAACACACAGCAAGAGTGGCATGAGACAAGAGGGGTGGGAGAGGGAAGGACAAAACAGTGGGGAACAGAGACATTAGGAGATCTGTGGAATGGAGAGGGATGGGATGGGAAACATGGGGAATACAAGATGGACACCACAGGGACTTTCAGAAAGGAAAGCAGGGAATTTGGGGTGGATTAACGTGGGTACTAAAGGTCGAGGTTTTGGATGGGGGGAAGATAAGAGGTGGTCGTGAATGGCTGTTTTGAAGGCCTGGAGGGAAGAATAGAATTGAAAAGAGTGTGGGAGTTTATTCCAAAGGCAGGACAAAAAGAGGAATGAACGAGTGAAGGTGAGCAGTGATTCGTGATTTTGGTAGTTTTACCAGAAGGTGGTTGCTGGCGGACCTTGAGCACCCTGCGGAAATATGGGAGGGGGGGAGACTGGATAGGAGATGGTACGAGACAGAAAGACCACCGACCTGCCTGTGGTGAGAGAGTGAGAGGCCCAAAGACTCATCCTCACTGTGAGAGATACCAATGATCCAAAATGCCTTGGTTTCCCTAGTGCGAAGCCGAGAAAGGTGAGAGGCAGGAGCACCAGCCCAGAGGGGAGAGCAGTACTCCCTCAGGCTGTGGACGAAAAATGTGTTTTCCCTAGACGTCATGGATTAATTAGATTCTCAATGACCCATAAATTGGTGATTGATTAAATGGGAGATGGATTTGCCCTACCTCATGATCTTGTGAAAACAATTCTCTCCCTGCCTAAAAACACCACTGCATGTTTTAGAAGTGAGGAAATAACTGAAGACCGTGATCTCCTGCTGCAACATGCTGTGCTGAAATGCCATGGGTAAAAGCTTTGACCAACATGGCTAGCAACATTCCACCCCCGGATGGGATTAAAATGAGTGGTGACGGGAGTAATAATTGGGACGATTTTAATGCTGATACACACCATCACCTCCTGAGGGAACGTAATTTAACTCTAAACGCAGCCATCAACACGTGCCTGGTGGTAGTTTATTTGCTCCAGAACGACAGCCTCAGGGTTGTGCACAAGCCTGGACCCAATATGTTCATCAGCGACCTTCTCAGCAGGGCAACAGCAGTGATCAGGACACCCAGTTAGGAAAATGAGCGACATCCAGTTTGTAGCGTACAGCGGGGGCATTGAGATGTGGATCAGATCAATCAGGCAGATTACCTAAACATCACTGATCGACGCCTGCTTCAGTTCTGACATCACACGGTCAGAAACCCATGCCTGTAAGCATTAAAAGTTGTGTCTTGACTGGATGACCTGAACAGAGAGAGGCGATGTCTCTTGCTGTTCGAGATTACTGGCTATGTCGAGACAAAATCGGTGTGGGGAATGGTGTACTACTTCTCCGTATGCAGCACAAGGCTGTGGCTATGCCGCTGATGCAGTGCCCCTATTACCAGTGCACTAGTACTCATTTTGCTGAACTCGGAAGGACCACTAGCTGAATCAACCCCACATGGTGTTAATTCAGCTGACAGGTGCTCAAACTCAGGACCCTAAGATCGCAAGCCTGCCACCCTAACTGCTGACCCAATACCAGGTTTAAATGGTGTGCTATTCAAAAGTCAGAGTTATTGTACCAATGTCACTGTGCCACTCCAGCATTGCAACACTCCTGACGCTGGCACAAATCCACTCCAGCCACATCAGATGGGATGCATGATTCAAACAATCACATGATACTCTCTACTGAGCAAACATGCAGGCAGAGATCAAAGACATTGTCAGTAAATTTTCAGTATACAATGAATATGTGCATGACCAACAGAAGGAGACAATGATGTCACATGATTTGCCCACATGGCTCTGGCAGATCATCAGCATGGACTTATTGAAGTACATGGAGAAATATTTACTCATGATTATGAATCACTACTCTGATTTCTGGGAAATTGAGCTGCTCCCAGACCTGTCTGCTGAGACAAGAATCTGGAAATGCAAGGTGGAGTTCGCACGCCACGGTCAAACGGATCATGTGATCTCTGATAATGGGCCTTAATTTGTAGGCAAGCAATTCGGACGCTTTACCTTGGAGTGTGAATTTGAGCATCTCACCTCCTCTTCACGGCACCCAAAAGCCAACGGCAAAGCTGAGACTGCCGTCAAATTCGTAAAGAGCCTGTGCTACATGTGATGGAAATGATCCCTGGAAGGCCAGACTCCAGTGGAGTAAAACACTGACAGAGGGCATGGATAGCAGCCCAGCACAGCGCTTGATGTCAAAAAGGCTGATGATATCCTTACCTGTGGCCAACAAGTTGCTCGAGCCTTATGTCGTACCAGGTGTCTTGGAGAAACTGCATGAAAAAAGCAGATATCCAAGCTCTTTATGACAGGTCAGCCAGAGACTTACCTGAGCTGAATGTTGGTGCGTACATCCGCATGAACCACTGCCCGGAGACCGTACAGGATTCTGGAAAGTAGGAACCTGTGTGCAACAGGTTGTGTCCCCATGCTTTTATTTTATGGATGTGGAAGAAGCTCTGAATCATCACAATTGCGTGAACTTGAATGGCCGAATCAGCACCACATTTCTGATATGGCCAGCCTTGGATGGGTTAGCAGATGAAAGGCACAGCCCCAGCATCACAAAACCTGATGTGCAATGTGGAGACAAAAGTGTCATTGAGCCTGAGCATTGCAGCGCTGAGAAATTGGTGCGAGTGAGCACACAAAGTGGGAGGACCGGCAGCACACCTTCAACACTGGCCAAGGTCAAAGAGCCTCCCTCACACAGGAGCCCTGCTTTCTCCCACAGTGGAAGACTGTCAAGACCCCCAAACAAACTCAATTTGTGAACTGTTACAAGTAACAGCAAGAACATCTGTTCGTTTGATGTGACTGCTATGGTGGAACTGTTCAGCTCCTGGCATATTCCTCTGTCGAAGAATTCAATTCCTCTTGAAGAGTTTGAATGATTTATTCGATATTGCATCATGATGGATGAAAAGAGGCAATCGAGTAACACAATAGCAAGCAACACGCTTTATCCTCTTTTCGTAACAATACATGGATCTCGAGTCCTTTTTATACTAAGCAAACGTGGGGAAGGTGAGATTAGGAGAAGATCTCTGGTGATACCCAAGACAAGATAACTGCAGAGGCTAGTTTTGTTGGGATTGGGGAGATGATTACTCAATGCCTTCTGGCAGTGGTTATTCCAAGGTCAGCTTTAACTTAATGGCTGGAAAACAACTTTACAACCAAAAGAATGATAATGGTTCAAAGCAGACACATGGACACTATCTAAGCACATGCACTAATGAGCCAAAACATTATGACCATCTGCCGAATATGCTGATGGTTCTCCGTGTGCCACCAAAACAGCGCCGACCCACCGAGGCATGGACTCTACAAGACCCCTGAAGGTGTCCTGTGGTATTTGGCACCAAAACATTAGCAGCAGATCCTTCAAGTCCTGTAAGTTGCGAGTTGGAGCCGCCGTGGATCGGACTTGTCGGTCCAGCACATCCCACAGATGCTCAATCGGATTGAGATCTGGAGAATTTGGAGGCCAAGGCAACACCTGTGAACACTTCATCATGTTCCTCAAACCATTCCCGAACAATGTGTGCAGTGTGGCAGGGCGCATTATCCTGCTGAAAGAGGCCACAACCATCAGGGAATACTATTGCCATGAAGGGGTGTACCTGGTCTGCAACGATGTTTAGGTAGGTGACACGTGTCAAATTGACGTCCACATGAATGGCCGGACCCAGGGTTTCCCAGCAGAACATTGTGCAGAGTATCACACTCCCTCCACCAGCTTGTCAGCTTCCCACAGTGCATCCTGGAGCCATCACTTCCCCAGGTAAACGGCACACACGTACACGGCCATCCACGTGATCTAAAGGAAAACGGGACTCATCGGACCACTGATGTTGACTTGGCAGGCTGTTAACCTTCCAATACAGTAAAGAAATATAAGGGTGTTATAAAATGCTAATGGATACATGTATTGAAAACACAAACACACAAGCTCATAAAGCAGATAAATGTAATAATCATGTTGTATTTGAATCAGACATTTCCCATTAATGGGTCATAACAATATATTGTGTTATATGCTAAAAACTTTACTTCTCAAGTTAATTAATCAAGCTTAATTGGCTACTTTTTCTTCTTTCATCACACTTAAAGCCATGATGCTAATTTTGGAGAAATTTATTCCACACCTCCTCTGTTATAATTTTGCCAGAAGAGCAGTTGTGGACAAAAAAAAACATTGTCTATAAACAAATAATGTATTTCAATACTTTAGGTTTCCTGAAATAGTGCTTTCCTAGCGATGGCATTTTCCAATACTTTAATTCTTGTTACCTGTTCACATCTCTTTCCAAAAGGGCAGTAGAATAAATTGCATTATAAAAGATCAGTAATGTTAGGAGAGGGAGACGTTACAGTGTTGGCATGTTTCACAACACCGCGAAGTGGTTGAATAGTGTTGGCATGTTTCACAACACCGCGAAGTGGTTGAATAGTGTTGGCATGTTTCACAACACCGCGAAGTGGATGAATATGGTATTGCAATATTATGTACATGTACCGAACCGCCGGACCCAGGATAACCACCCCGTTTTGTTTGTTCATCACGATCATAACATGGATTTCCAAGCAGACAGAAAATGGCATTGTGAAAAGGGCAGAGAGAGGATGTGCAAGAGCAGCAGAGCAGGTTTTTAGGACACGTGAGCCGATGCCGTCTGGCCCAGGAGCACAGTCAAAGTCTAGGGTTGAAAAAACCTTCTCCACCTTCTCAGGTGCAAAATGCACAGAATTCAGGAGCAGTTGGGTATGATCGGGAATGGGGGGGGGGGTGGATGGGGAACCGAGAGTGAGGGTTTGGGGACACAAGATTTGGAAGCAAACACAGAATTGAGGCATTCAGCCTTCTCACGAGTGGAGTCGGCTGTGGTACCATTTTAAGTGAGGGAAAGCATGGAAGGGGAGCGTACACCAGAGATAGACTTAACAAGGCACCACCAGGTTTTAGAGGAGGGAGAAAAGTTTGAAAGTTAATTCCTGAGGTTGGACAGATGTTGTTTTCTGGCTCCCCAGAGAGTGGACATATAATTGTTGTGGACTTTTTCGAAAGCGCTGAGACTAATGATTCGATTTTGGTGAAGATCTGATCCGGATCCGGATTCTATAATTTTTCAAGTGTTTTTTCACCATTGAGAAATAGGGCCAAAAACGATATATAGCATGATATCTCAAAAGGTTATGGATGGATTCCGCAGAAACTTTGTGGACAAGTTGGGTGCGTGAAAAGGACGAATTGATTCGATTTTCGTTAAGGTCCGGATTCAGATCTGACCAATCAGTGGGATACAAAATATAAACTGTTCAGCTTGGCGGAGGTACGTGCTTCACAGAGTGCCGTTCGGTTTTGCCAAGTTATCAATTTCTGAATGATTTTTCATCTGTCTGTCTTTGTCACACGATTTTTGGCTACAGTTTTCATGCAATTGTTGTGAATTTTTTTGTTTGTGTAGGTGACCGCCCAAGGACAGCAACGCTAAATTTTGGTGAAGATGCGAATCCAGATCCGGATCTGATATAATTTTTTCTTAAGTGATTCTTCACCATTGAGAGATGGGGCCAAAAACTATGTATAGCATGATATATCGAAGTCAGGTCAGGCCTGACTTTGATATATTCATGTCAGGTCAGGCCAGATTAGATCTGTGACTTGCTATAGGTATCATGTAAACCTGTACTAACCTGTTTCATAGTCGGGTTGTCGATTACTAAACTGTGTCTCCCACCAGGTTTTCTGGTGAGGAGGGTGTGTGGATATAGACATCCAGCAGGATTAAAAACAAAACCTGTCAAAGGGCGGAGGAGCTCCTTGTAAGCCAATGGCCATCCATATCTAGTGCCCATCTGTGTCTGCGGACATCCTCCTGCAGTTGGGTTACTCTTTTTTTTTCGGAGGTTGGAGGCAGGATTTGCACAAAGAAATCTGAAAACCCTCTACATGGGAGTACCTCCTGTGCAGCTGCTCTCTGTAGGGAAGCTCACTGGATGACGGAATTGGGGCAAAGCCTTCAGGACCCCCACTCTTTGATGATAGGAGGAAAACCATGGGGTAACCTTCCTGGGTCAGATTGTGGTAGTGTGTATCGGGGTGGTGCTGAGGTGGCGTCCACCAAAGTGGCAGTCTCCTTGGGTTTACTTGAAGCGGTCCCTTCGGGTGGGTGCTTGGAATATCGTATCCGAAAGAGAGGACGATCACCGGTCTGATATCAGCGGAGCTCAAGCAATTGGATTTTTGTATTGCAGCACTCTCTGAGGTTCGTAGACTGGAGAGTGACGAGATCATGGTGGGTGGTTACACCTACTATTGGTCTGGTCGCTCTCATGGTTACTCTGCCCAAGGAGTTGCTGTAGCTGTGTCCAATAAGCTGACCCCAATGATAATTGAGGTAACACCGGTCAACGAGCGTATTATGAGATTAAGGATTTCTCACTCTTCAAGTATAGTTTCACTGGTCTCTGAATATACTCTGACTGAGGTGAGTGATCTCACCGTGAAGGATGCATTCGATGCTACGCTCAAGTCTGTGGTTGACCAGTTCCCCAGACAAGATACTCTTCTCGTCTTGTGGGATTTCAATGCCTAAACTGGAACTGATAGGGATGGTTATGAGATATGTGTTGGTCCCCATGGGTCCGAAACTGTGAACCAGAATAGCACGAAGTTCCTTGACTTTGCAAGTAGTCATGAACTTAGGATGGCCGGTTCGTGGTTTCAGCACCCACAGACTCATCACTGGACTTGGTATTCCAATGTTGGCGGTGTGGAAAAGGAGATTGACAATGTGCTCATTGACGATCACTGGAGGATGAACCAGAACTGCAGGGTCTACCGGAGTGCTCAGTTCCTCAATACTGACCACCGGCTTGTTGTAACAACTCTGAAGTTACACCATAAATCCAGGAGAATGGTATCATCCCAGCCTAGGCTGGATGTTCTCAAGCTCAATGATGAGAGAGGTAGCTGAGGAGTTTGCGAACAGGCTGAGTGGAGATTTGGGGAGGCAGGGTGCTTTTGGGATTCCTGAAGAGTTGTGGAGTGCCTTCAATATCACAGTCCTTGATGTTGTCGGTGGATGTCTTTGAACTCACCGTAGGGCGAAGAAGAATTTTGTCTCTCAGGGGACACTGGATAATATTGACCAGAGTCGCAAGGCCAGACTTAACGGCAGAGCTGAGCTGTTCAGGGAGCTGAGGCGTAAAACTGTACGTGCACTCAGGGTGGACAATGAAGTCGATGTGCGAGGAATCTTTGAGGGGGTAGAGCATCATTTGTGGTCACGTGATTCTCATCCTGCTTACAGGGGAATTCGCTCATTACGTTCATCCAAGCCCATCCCTCAGTGTGGTGCAGTTACAGCAGAGGGTGGTAGGCTCTTGGCAGAGGAGTCTGGAGTGAAGGCCCGCTGGGCTGGTTACGTTGAGCGGTTGTACCAGGCTGATCTACCAGCTGTCAAGTTGGACATCAGGGGTGTTACAATCCCTATTGCTGTCCCTCCTCTCAACTGAGATCCACTGTCGTTTGTGGAAACAGACTGTGGTGAATGGGTTGAAATGGGGTAAAGCTCCTTGGATCTGTGGCATCCATGCTGAACTTCTCAAGGCTGGTGGAAATGCTGGAATCGTGTTTTTTTGTGGCTGAGTAGTATGAATTGCTGCATTTCTGTACTTTGCCTGGAACACAGGCATCATCCCAACTGACTGTAAGAGTGGCCATATTGTCCCTCTCTGGAAAGGGAAGGGTAATCGCCAGGACTGCAACAACGACTGAGGGGTGAGGCTGCTCTCAGTGCCGGGCAAGGTCTTTGCTCGGATAATTCTTGACAGGGTTCACCACCATCTGCCTGAGCACCAGCATCCCGAACATTCAGGCTTTACACCAAAGAGGTCAACGATTTACCGTATCCTTGCTCTTCGGGTCACCACCATCTGCCTAAGCACCAGCGTCCCGAGCATTCAGGCTTTACACCAAAGAGGTCAACGATTTACGGTATCCTTGCTCTTCGGGTCCTCACCGAACGCAGGCGAGAATTTTGGCAGTGGCTGCTTGCAGCCGATGTTAATCTCTGCATAGCATTTGATTCAATGAATCGGGATGCCCTCTGGAGGATTCTTGGTCTTCATGGGGTGCCTCTAAAACTGATGAATTTGATGCTTTAGCTCTACTCTGGTGCTGAGAATGCTGTGAGATGGGTGATACCATCTCTGACTTATTTCCAGTTATTACTGGAGTCGTCAGGGGTGTGTGCTGGCCCCGACACTTTTCAGCACTTGCATGGACTGGATTCGGGGGAGGATGTCGGAGAGATCAAGCTTCAGTGCATCATTTGGGAATGTCAAGATCGCTGACTTTGATTTTGGAGATGATGTCATCATCTTTGCGGAGACTCTAGATATCCTATTGGGGGCCCTCGAGGTGCTGAATGAGGAGTCGGAGCCACTGGGATAATGGGTTTCATGGGTCAAAAACTAAGATCCAGCCTTTCAATGACATCTTGGATACTGTTATCTTGTCTGTACCTGTTTGTGGTGAGGATGTTGAGGTCACAGATAGATTCCCTTTTCTTGGCAGTGATATTCACGTCTCTGCTGGCTGTGAGCCAGAGGTCAATCGACATCTGGGTCGGGCCTGGGGAGTTATGGATTCACTGGATCATGGGGTGTCGCACTGCTGGTACCTTTGTAGGAGGATGAAAGTCCGATTCTTAAAGTCCTTGGTGCTTCCAATCTTGCTCTACTGATGTGAGACTTGGACTCTGACCAAGGATCTGAGATGACGAATTCATTCCTTTGGTATCAGGTCTCTTCGGAGAATCCTTGGCTATCGCTGGTCAAACTTTCCGTCCAACAAGTGATTGCTGAGAGAGACTCAAATGAGATTTGTTACTTGCATAGTCCATGAGCATCAGTTGCGGCTGTATGGACATGTGGCTCATTTTACTGATGCTGTTCCTGCTCATCAGATTCTCTCAGCGAGGGAGCCTCGTTGGTGGAGGTGGCCGATGGGTCGACCACACGCCTTGTGGTTGAAGCAGGTTGATCAGCATCTCAAGCAGATGGGGATGGCCAGACGGAGGCCCCTGGAGAGCCGGCAGAAAGTGCACACAGCAACGTGCTGCTCTGGCGCATGCTCCCATACCTGATCTGACCTGACCTGATATCTCAAAAAGTTGTGGACGAGTGATGACACAACTCGGTGGATGAGTTGGTTCGGTGACAAGAACAAGCTAATTTGATTTTGGTTCAGGTGTGAATTCAGATCTGACCCATCAGTGGGATACAAATTTTCAAATATTCAGCCAGGTGGAGGTATGTGCTCTCCCGAGTGCCGTTCCGTTTCACCAAGTTGTCACTCTGAGTGATTTTTTTTTTCCATTTTATTCCTTCACTCATAACAAGATTGATTTTCTTGAGTTTTTTTTAATCAGCGTGGAGAGAAAATCAGTTTCACTTCAACATCTTCATTTTAATCCAAACTGTCCCATCACTTGTTACACACTCGTTGGTATTCACAAACATGTCCAGAAGAGATTTTATCCACACGGTGACCAATGGAGGGGTTCAAGAGATAAAGATCATCTGCATGTTTACTCTTGTGGAATGATGTGTTTAGATTTTTTTTAAATGATATTTTTATTTTCTTCAACATCGAGGCTCAAGGAAGAGCGAGCCCAAGAATCATGTGAAGTTCAGTAATGAACACGAAGATTATAAAAGATATAAATGTGTTTGTGTTTCTGTCCATTTGTCTAACAAAGGTCTTTACCCTTGTCGTGTCTGCAGATGGGCGGACCCCGATTCTGGACCCAAACTCTGCACATGAATGGATCAAGATCTCCCAGCAACTCACCATGGCGACGCTATCCGGGACCAGACAACTATCCCATGAACACCCCGATCGGTTTGATGTTTATCCCCAAGTTCTTTCTTCTGAGAGTTTCTCTTCGGGCCGTCACTACTGGGAGGTCGATGTGAGTTTGAGTCGTACGTGGGTAATCGGAATCTGTTTAAACTCCATGGGGAGGAAAGGACGAGCGAGCGGCCTGGGAATGAATCCCAAGTCTTGGTGTTTGCGGAAACGGGATAACAAGTACACAACATGGCACAATAAGCAAGGGACACTTCTGTCCGTGCTGGGGAATCCTGAACGGATTGGGTTCTTGTTGGATTGTGAGGAGGGAGAGTTGACGTGTTTTGGGGATTCGCGAGTTCTGCACGTGTTCAGGGGGAACTTCATGGACTCCGTGAAACCCGCTGTTGGTGTTCCTGATGACGATGATTCTGTGCGGTTTTGCTCGTTTTGAAATGTTTCATTCTGTTCTGTTCGTTCATTCTCCGTTCTGTTTGTTCGTTCATTCCGTTCTGTTCGTTATGAAAGTTTATTTCACAAGCTGCAGGTTATTTTGGTGCCTCCGTGAAGTTTGGGCCTGGTTTCACTTTACCCTTTTCCTCATTGAAACCATGGACTGTACCATTACAGACTAGAGGGGAAGCACTCGGGAGAGTGCAAAACCTCCGCCGCCAATACTGCTGGGTCACTCAAGTGAACCTTGTATCTTATTCATTAAATATGTCAACAGTGCTGAGAGTTATAGTTCTTTTCTCCATTTTTTAGGGGGGGGGGGTTGGAAATCACTTAAAACATGTAAAAATGCAAAAAAAAAATCGAAATTTTGTTGAAAAAAAGTTGCAAAATTTTTTTTTTCTCCAACAATTTTTGGGGGGGTTGGAAATCACTTAAAACATGTAGAAATGCAAAAAAAAAAATTTTCTTTTTTTTTTGGGGGAGGGGGGGTTGGAAATCACTTAAAACATGTAAAAATGCAAAAAAAATTTTTTTTTTTCAATTTTTTTTGGGGGGGGTTGGAAATCACTTAAAATATGTCGAAATGCAAAAAAAATGTTTTTTTTCTGTAACATTTTTTGGGCGGGGTAATTTTTTTTTGGGGGGTTGAAAATGACTTAAAACATGTAGAAATGCAAAACAAAAATTTTTTCTCTATTTTTGGGGGGTAACAATTTTCTTGGGGGGTTGGAAATTAATTAAAACATGTAGAAATGCAAAAAAAAAATTCTCTAACAATTTTTTTTTTTGGGGGGTAACGATTTTTTTTTTGGGGGGTTGGAAATCACTTAAAACATGTATAAATGCAAAAACAATTTTTTTTCTTATTTTTTTAGGGGGGGGTTGGAAATCACTTAAAACATGTAAAAATGCAAAAAAACTATTTTTTCAATTTTTTTGGGGGGGTTGGAAATCACTTAAAATATGTAGAAATGCAAAAAAAAAAATTTTCTCAAACAATTTTTTTGTGGGGGTAATTTTGGGGGGGTTGGAAATCACTTAAAACATGAAGAAATGCAAAAAAAAAATTTCTCTATTTTTTTTTTTTGGGGGGGTTGGAAATGACAAAACATGTAGAAATGCAAAAAAAAAAATTCTCTATTTTTTTTTTGGGGGGGGGTTGGAAATCACTTAAAACATGTATAAATGCAAAAACAATTTTTTTTCTTATTTTTTTAGGGGGGGGTTGGAAATCACTTAAAACATGTAAAAATGCAAAAAAACTATTTTTTCAATTTTTTTTTGGGGGGGGTTGGAAATCACTTAAAATATGTACAAATGCAAAAAAAAAAATTTTCTCTAACATTTTTTTTGGTGAGGGTAATTTTGGGGGGGGTTGGAAATGTCTTAAAACATGTAGAAATGCAAAAAAAAAAATTCTCTATTTTTTTGGGGGGGGCGTTGGAAATGACTTAAAACATGTAGAAATGCAAAAAAAAAAATTCTCTTTTTTTTTGGGGGGGGGTTGGAAATCACTTAAAACATGCAGAAATGGAAAAAAAATTTCTCTATTTTTGGGGGGGCGGGGTAAAAAAAAAATTGGGGGGGGGTTGGAAATCACTTAAAACATGTAGAAATGCAAAAAAACTTTTTTTTTTCTCTAACTTTTTTTTTTGAGGGAGGGGGGACCAAGTCCAAAATTTAATGGCATGATCCTTGGACCATACCTAACCCCCCCACCAAGTTTCGTCGAAACCCGTCGAGGAGTTTTTCCGTAATACTGTTCACAAACAAACAAACAAACAGAAAGGGGTGAAAACAGTAACCTCCATCCATCTTCGAAGATGGCGGAGGTTAAATATGAGGGGTGTTTATAAACTTCACAAAATAATACTCGTCATATTTGTAGGCGCGTTATCTCTCTTTATCGATGTAATTGAACTAAAATCGTGTTCTCGTATGTTCGGGAGTATTTGTAATCTGATTGTTTCTTTTAAATGATTTTTTTATAAAAGGGAATAAGTTTTGTTTACTAATATCCTAAACCGACATGAACTGGAAGTACAAATCTCTCCATGGATGTTAAGTTGAAATAAAAACAATTCCCGACATGCTGTTCGGGTTGAAAACAATTCCTTCTGATCTTCCTTGCAATTATTTAATCTCCACATATAATTATTCAATTCCTTTTTCCAATCGATCGGGATTGCGGCGTGTTTCACCTGCTGATGACGTCTCATCTGGGCCTCAAAGGTGTAATTGATTTCTTCTTTACCTGCCTGTGAGTAATGAAGAAAAAGTACTTCCGTAGGTGTGTTGGCACCCCAGGTGTGTTTTCAGTTCTCAAGTTTCTTGGAGAGTGCCCACCAAGTGGCTTAAGCACTCAAGCAAGCAGTCCACTCAAAACTGTTTATCCTGAAAGGCAGGCTTGGTAAGTGCTAGCTCGTTTCTTGGTAACTGAACATACATGCTTGTACAATCCCCTCCTCCCACATGAGCTGATTTGGTGGTAAAACGGAGACGGTTTGAGTTCACCCCCTTGATGTGTGACTTCGCTGATCCTCAGCACAAACTCTTTCCAACCCACCAGATTCCTCAGAGTGTTGGACCCTGCCTCGTGCTGGTTCGTGAGTATCATGGACTCCATCATACAAGATCTTGGTGATATTGAGTTCATCGTTGAATGAACCTCAGAAGCTCCGGAATTGATGTTCGTGTTCGAACCTTACCACGTGACATCAGAATGTAATGGATTCCGTTGAAATTAAATAAATCCATGACGTTTGGTTTCCACCTGGTCCCCTTTCGGAGATGATGATTTCAATAATTCGAGTGAACGCGTCTCTATTCGAACTCTTATCGATTGAGATTCAAATGTTTACATTGAAAATACATCCATTTGTTTTGTCGCCTCCACAACCAAGGGCGTTCGTTTGTCGCCTCCACCACCAAGGGCATTTGTTTTGTCGCCTCCACCACCAAGGGCGTTCGATTTGTCGCCTCCACCACCAAGGGCGTTCGTTTTGTCGCCTCCACCACCAAGGGCGTTCGTTTTGTCGCCTCCACCACCAAGGGCGTTCGTTTTGTCGCCTCCACCACCAAGGGCGTTCGATTTGTCGCCTCCACCACCAAGGGCGTTCGTTTTGTCGCCTCCACCACCAAGGGCGTTCGTTTTGTCGCCTCCACCACCAAGGGCGTTCATTTGTCACCTCCACCACCAAGGGCGTTCGTTTTGTCACCTCCACCACCAAGGGCGTTCGTTTTGTCGCCTCCACCACCAAGGGCATTTGTTTTGTTGCCGTGGTATTAAGGTCTTCGTAGGCCAAGGCCCTTAAGATTTCGTAGGCCAAATTCAAGAGTGACCAAAACGACGATTTTGAACATGAAATTTAATCGGAACATACTGCGGTAAATGGCGATTTGTCCGACTTTTAAATATACAAGGTGCATGTAGAATCCAATTCGGCTTCGAAATTGAGAAACGAACGAGACAGAAAACAAATTCGGAGGAATGTACGTATATTCAATTTCCACCCTGCTGAAACACCTTCTTTCGTGCCTTTTGGTTGGCAAACGACGAGATCACTTCGGAGAAATCGATTTGCTTCGTCAGCTCGGATTCAGCACAGAGCAGAGCGAGCGTGGACACGTGCACCTGCCCCACGGTCGACCGAAGACAATTTTTCACGTGCTTTTGTGTGCTGAAGGAGCGTTCAAGGAAGACTGAAAAAACGTCGTCCGAAATTTTCGTAGGCCAAATATTTTTCGTAGGCCAAATATTTTCCGTAGGCCAAGGCCCGGGCCTCATGGCCATTCGTTTTGTCACCTCCACCACCAAAGGCGTTCGTTTTGTCACCTCCACCACCAAAGGAGTTCGTTTTGTCGCCTCCACCACCAAAGGCATTCATTTTGTCACCTCCACCACCAAGGGCGTTCGTTTTGTCGCCTCCACCACCAAGGGCGTTCGTTTTGTCGCCTCCACCACCAAGGGCGTTCGTTTTGTCGCCTCCACCACCAAAGGAGTTCGTTTTGTCGCCTCCACCACCAAAGGCATTCATTTTGTCACCTCCACCACCAAGGGCGTTCGTTTTGTCGCCTCCACCACCAAGGGCGTTCGTTTTGTCGCCTCCACCACCAAGGGCGTTCGTTTTGTCGCCTCCACCACCAAAGGCGTTCGTTTTGTCACCTCCACCACCAAAGGAGTTCGTTTTGTCGCCTCCACCACCAAAGGCATTCATTTTGTCACCTCCACCACCAAGGGCATTCGTTTTGTCGCCTCCACCACCAAGGGCGTTCGTTTTGTCGCCTCCACCACCAAAGGCGTTCGTTTTGTCTCCACCACCAAACGCGTTCGTTTTGTCGCCTCCACCACCAAAGGCGTTCGTTTTGTCGCCTCCACCACCAAAGGCGTTCGTTTTGTCGCCTCCACCACCAAAGGCGTTCGTTTTGTCACCTCCACCACCAAAGGCGTTCGTTTTGTCGCCTCCACCACCAAAGGCGTTCGTTTTGTCGCCTCCACCACCAAAGGCGTTCGTTTTGTCGCCTCCACCACCAAAGGCGTTCGTTTTGTCGCCTCCACCACCAAAGGCGTTCGTTTTGTCACCTCCACCACCAAAGGCGTTCGTTTTGTCACCTCCACCACCAAAGGCGTTCGTTTTGTCGCCTCCACCACCAAAGGCGTTCGTTTTGTCGCCTCCACCACCAAAGGCGTTCGTTTTGTCGCCTCCACCACCGAGTTATTCCTTTTTGAAAGGACGAGGAAGGTAAGGACAATGAGTTCCATAGGGGAGTGGGTTTGGGTCATACAGTGAGCAGGTGAGAGAAATTACCTTAACCGTCAAACCTTCGAAAATCAAGTGGTTACCCCAGGTATGACCACATGGGCTCGAAATGCTCTTTTTTTTAAGGATGGATGAGGATCCCCATGAGCCATGGACAAGCATGTTGGTGTTCGCAGCACTGAGCACAAGGGTAACTATGTTTGAAATGCAGAGACAAGAATTGAGTTTCAGACGAGAGCACATCTTCAGGTTATATGGATGGGTCACTCTGCGTATCATGGACCGGTTGAACTGGGTGGTTTTATGGACTGGTAGATCTGGTTATCTGTGAGAGACTGGAGTGATGCTGTGGCTCGGCCCATAGTGAGAACAGTACAACATTGAGCTACAGACAAGTCCCGTGTCGACTGACTAGTTCTCCTTTCTGAAGGATGCCGTTTGTCTGTGGAGGATGCCGTTTGTCTGTGGAGGATGCCATCTGTGGCACGTTTTGCGGGCGAGCTTTGCGATATTGTTGCTTCAGGAGGGGTCGTGCGGCAGCATGCATTGGTCCATCGTTGAGAGGAGAGGGAGCTTTTCTAGCGCTTTTGAAATGCTGCATGACCTTTTGTCATCGCAGTCGGAGTGTACGACCCCCACCTGCATGGTCACGTGTACGACCCCCACCTGCATGGCCACGTGTACGACACCCCACCCCCACATGGTCACATGT
Source organism: Eptatretus burgeri (assembly GCF_056783735.1). Classification (NCBI taxonomy): domain Eukaryota; kingdom Metazoa; phylum Chordata; class Myxini; order Myxiniformes; family Myxinidae; genus Eptatretus; species Eptatretus burgeri. The sequence continues at coordinate 144,226,973 of NC_140962.1, read as the reverse complement.
ACGACACCCCACCCCCCAAACATGGTCACGTGTACGACACCCCACCCGCCAAACATGGTCACGTGTACGACACCCCACCCCCCGCATGGTCACGTGTACGACACCCCACCCCACATGGTCACATGCACGACATGTGTTCACCCCCTTGTTAGCATGGTCACGTGTACGACACCCCACCCTCTGCATGGTCACGTGTATGACACCCGACCCCCCCCCCCTGCATGGTCACGTCTACGACCCCCACCCCCGCCCCCGCCCCCACACAAGGATAGCAAGGATATGGTCAATGTTGACCTCTTTGGTGTAAAGCCTGACTGCTCTGTATTTGTCTGAAATTCGTCTGAGATTAGTTTAGTCTGATTAGTCTGAAAGAGATTAGTCTGAAAGAGATTACTCATAACACCATTATCTGTATTAATCTGTAATTCTGTTTCTTCCAAAAGCAAACAATATGTATCAACTTCTTCACTCTCTCCTCTTTCAATGTTTAGGGAAGTCTCCACTCGATCAGACTTTATAGTTTCCTTTTGAGCACTCAGGCCAATCGCATAGATTGTATGCAAACTTTTAAATTCTGTCACTTCCAAAATGGGTTCTTTATTTCCATTGCTTTCACACACCTTTTGGTAAGACTTGAATACATCAGCATAATCATTTTTTCCCCAATTATTTTCCAATCTATCTCGTGGATAAGATATTCCATCTGGAGAAACAGAGATTGTTTCACCTTAGCATTATCATTCAATGCATTATTCTTATCAGAAGCAGTATCACCATCTGGTTTTTTTTTTAAATGAGCCACTGATATAGTGGCTTTCCTTCCAGAACAACCAAATTCCACGTGAAAGTGGTTTGGTTCAGTTTAACGTGTTGACATTTTCTTTTAAGGTATGATACATTGAGTGGTTTCTTTGAGTTAAGTCTTCTATTCAACACCTCTTCTGTTTTAAAATTAGGAGTATATTCACTACTATACCAACGAATTTCATCAATAACAAATTTATTCTGAGCAGCAAAAGCATTAGCAATGCCAAAAAGCAATCTATTTTCATTATCATTCCTTTCGAGTTGAAATCTACTTTTAAGACCATACAGAACTTTATCATGATCACAAAATCCAAATATACCTTTAAGAGGAACTGCCACAGTAAAACCATTACCTGCTTTTGTATCGTCATTATACATCCCGTTCCTTTGACTATATCCAGGGTCTGTGTTTGTTCCCATTGCCATATCAGGAATAAAACCTTCGACAGCCCCCTTTCCCATTCTATTACTAAATGAATATAGTGTAAACTTCATCATTTCAGATGTAGTAGAGACATAATCAACTGCTTCAACTTCTTGTGTTCCAATATACAAACGAAGACTATCAAACATTTTCCAGAAGAAATCATTTACGAGTGTCGTGTTTGTGTTATTCGCAGCCTTAGTGAATGTAAATTTACACAACATGAAACTTTTGGCTAGATTCAAATAAGTTTGTTGATTATTTATTTCAAAACTTTTTGTTCCATTTATATTCCAGTCTGTTCCAGTTATGACATTTACCTTGAAGTAGTCTTCTTTTTTAGTAGAGTTTGAGATGACAATGGTATCATCCAAATCATAGATACTATTAATTGCTTCCATACTTGTATTTATTGAGGAAAAAAGATGTTAAAACTTTTGAAACCCTGACCCAAGTATTTGAATTATTTTCTAGCGTTCTTTGCGAGACAACTGAGTTTTGCCTTTCTTAATTTCTTTTATTGCTTGTAATTTATGAGATTCCTTTTGGGCATCTTTTATACTCTTTATAGCATCCGCTACATTTCCCACAGCAGAAGCAGTTTAACCAATCAGGTCTTTATGTTTAACAATAATTGAACATATACCCATTAGAGTATCAATTTTTCCATGTTCTTTTTTTCAAAATTGATGTTCTACATCCCCTTGTCTCTTAGCTTTATCGTATCTTCAACCAATATACATACCTTCACCCTTGTAGTATGGGGAAATGAACATCCCATGCCCTGTAATTATTTTATATTTTCCCAACTCGTGTTTCCTCACAATAAACATCGTATTTATTTATTGGAAAACTTCACGTCGGTGAATTTTGATGGACATAATTTCTCCATTAAAAGAAATCATGTGATTATCTTGGTCGGTTATCCTACAATTTACTCTGTATATGTTTTTTCCTGACACGGGGAGATAAACCAGATTTTTGGGTTCTATATTGAATTTATAACCAATTGTGGTTGAGTATGCACTGAAGGAAAACATTGTATTTTTTCTTATTCCATCATTTCAGCACCATCAATCAAATCACTGTGAATTAATACCGAATTTATGCCTGAGGATATTTGAATGACATTATCACAGTAAAACGTCCCATTAGTTTCACTCTTTTTTGAGGAGAAACCCAATAACTCTCCAAATGAATTATCAATTGTGAAATCAACCTTTTAGTTATTTTAAAGTTTAATCGTTGATTTTGAAGTGTGTTTTTGAATATCTATAATAATATTTTTTGGTTCATCACCCTGTTCTTTCATAAGGTGAGCAATTTCGGAAGAAATTTGAGAAATCTCTTATGCTCCGGGTGAAACTGTTATCGTATTGTATCCACTTCCTGGATTATAAGTAAACTTATCATTTTTCTCTGTGATATTAAACAAGGTATTATAAGTTTCCATGGACAATAAAGACGCCTCATATTCTTTTGTTGCATCTAGTTGTTGTGGCTCTGGAAATGAAGATGTGTGGTCGCTTGTTGTGAAATTAAAACTAAGGATTGTGCTTCTCATCTTATTTAATATGAAATAAAATATTTGTAATGGCATTTATTAATTATTTTCATGTTCATCAACTGGTCTAAAAATGGCTGATGCTTCATCAAAACAATTGTTATTTCAAGCCTTCTTACGACTTAACAACAATAACAGTCTATTAACTAATTGTGATGGTTCATTTGGAAGAAAACCAACACCTAAACCAAGCCTACTTAGAGCCTGAATAATGTGTTTCTCCTTCTCATTCTTCCTACTTTTACCAGATATATTGACTCTATAATTAAGAGAGTCCAGCAAATCAATATATACTCTCTCATCCTTATTTTTCATATCCAATGGTTTATCAAAATACTTTGATTCATCCCTCACAGTTGAAACTTGTCTTCCATCTTTTGTTGGAAGAAACATTAATCTCGGAGTTAGTTTATCAGGGGGTTGAGCAGAACTCAAGAACCTTAATTCATCATTAAATATCAATACCTTTTCTTGAACAAGATAAAACATTACTGGTTGTTCCGTTGGAATGAGTCCTGCTTTGGTTTTTGTATCAGCTGAATATTTATCTTGCCAAAACGAAGTTTTTGCAAGATATGTTAGTCAGCTTGTATGTTTTTATTTTTTTTGTTTGTCTGTAATCACGTATAAAAAATTCTGCAGAGCACAGTTATCATTGGAAATTTTTGTAACTTCGCATATCAGAGGACTATAGAGGTCCCTTTCAGTGCACAAAATTTTGAAGGTCAATGTCAAGGTCACTTTGTCGCAAATCAGGGGAGTCGACGAAACCCTTATTTTTTGAGTAATTTTGATCGGATCGTCTTCAAACTTCATGGGAATATAGTTCATGGTCTGGCGCTCATCTGATTAATTTTTGGTGGTGATTGGCCTTGACCTTCATATGATTTTTTTGTTTTTTTGTTTTTTGTTTTTGGTCTGTAATCACGTATAAATCACTCTGCAGAGCACAGTTATCATTGGAAATTTTTGTAACTTCGCATATCAGAGGCCTATAGAGGTCCCTTTCAGCGCATAAAAATTTGAAGGTCAAGGTCAAAGGTCAAGGTCACTTTGTCGCAAATTAGGGGCAGTCGACGAAACCCTTATTTTTTGAGTAATTTTGATCGGATCGTCTTCAAACTCCATGGGAATATAGTTCATGGTCTGGCGCTCAGCTGATTAATTTTGGTGGCGATTGTCCTTGACCTTCATGGTTAGCGCCTCAGGTCAAACATATTTCAGGTTTGAAATGTCAAATTTGGTCAAATTTGACATTTGGTCAAATCAAAGGTCAAATTTGACCCCAAGGTCAAATTTTCAAGTTTTAGGAACTATATCGTGTAGTACCTCAAATTGAACACCTCGATGAGTGCTTTTTAGATATGTCAAGCTTGAGACATTATGACGTCATTTGGTGACATTATGAGGAAAAAGCATATTTTTCATGGTTACTCCGTAGAAAGATTCTCATCGGAATCTCTCGTAGGCAGATATTCCTCAAGGAGTCGCTCCTGGTGGATAGCAGCTCTGTTCACCTCAGTGTGACCTTAAAGAAGTCACACGTGGTCACCTTTTGGCAAGATACAGGTCATTATTGTTTTGAAGAGCCTTCACAATATAATCACGGGGTTGCTTAATCTCTTCCAGTTGTTTAAATACTCCATCATATTCTAATTCTCCTATATTCTCTAATTCTTCCTCTGTCATTTGACTGAAATATTTTAATATTTGAAGTTTTTTTTAGGAGTATTTTCTATCGTGGGAACTGTGGAAGCATCCATAATATTTTCTTGGGAAGTTTTTAAAAGTGGTTTAACAAATTTCTCTTGTTTTCTTTCAAATGCTTCTTCACCCATTAGTTTCTGTCTGTGTTTCTTCTTCATGTCTTCCTGTTGTTTTACAACTTTTGAAACCAACTCTTGATGCTCCTTAAAACTTCTTCCTCTTTATTTTGCATCCATTTATTTATTGAAAAATATCATTTACTGAATTATAAAGGTCAACAGGGAAATTTTCCTTTTCTTCATCATTAAAGTGGACGTGTTCAAAAAAATCCTTTTCTTTAAATATTTCATCAAATTCTTCATTAACATCAAAATGAGTTGTAATTTCTTCTTCACTAATACTTCTCTCTCTGCTTTTCATATGTTTGCGTTGAGTTTCTTCATCAACATCAAAACCGAATGATAAAATCTTAACTCCATTACCACTCAGATGTTTGATATGATTTGTCTCATGCCTTCTGGATTCGTTTCGAATATCGAAACACCACCAGATTTTAGTTTCTTTAACTCACTCTTACAAGGTGAATATTTTGTTGTACCAAGAGAAACCACCTCAAATATTTGACCTTCATTCCTCAATCACATATGTTCCTCCACTGAAATATTGTAATAATCTCCACCCTCCACTTCTCCAAGTCGCATTGGTCTGGTTGTTGGAGATACAATATGGATCACATGGTGGTTTTTTGGAAAATTTACAATATTTTCATTTGTACTATTCATGAGCCTTGATTTACGAAAGTTTTTTTTCCAAGAGCAGATTTACCCACAATATTTGTAATAATAGTTGCCATTTATATTTGTAATTGTTTATAAAATAAAAAATATATCCCTTAATATCTCATCTTGTTTCACAACAATATATTTATATTTTTCAGTCGTGTGCTTCATATAATCCCCAAGTTCGTTGTTACTACATAATGTAGAACAATTGTCTCTCCAAAAATTGTTAATATTTATTGAATTTAATTTGAATAAAATAAAAGTATTACATTGTTTCTTATTGAGTGACGAGAGAGTTGAAAGTATGATTGACTAAGATAAATACAATTACAAGAAGAATGTCTCCCTCTTGTGTAGTAGCTATCCATTTTGTTTTACTGTTTGGTTTCTGTCATTAACACAATCAAAGATAATGAGGTTATCTTTTGATTTATTAAAATCTTGGGGTGAAGGTATGTCTTCCGTATTATCACAAAGAATACAAGTTATAGGTTTTGATTTCTTTTTACATTTCTGTGCATCACAAAATAGTTGTATTATATCTTCAATGTTATAATCATGTCGTTTCTTTTGAAGTTTAAATAAACCGATTATATCTTCTTTTTGAGAAGACCAGCATTAAAACCTTGTGAGAGTAGTTGATACTCAGGTTGAAAACTCGATTTTGTGAAAATTATTAAATTATCATAATCTAAAAAGTTGGAAGTAAGGAGCATCTTTTAAAGCAGACAGGTTTTCCCACATCTGCTTGAACCAACTATGAGACATCTTAATGAATTTGGAAGATTTTGTGGTTGTTAAATTTTTTCTTATTTTCCAAAATGGGTAAAAAATCATTCATTTATATCTTTGGAAAACAGGTTATTAATTTTTTTTATTGGCTTTTTTTAGAAACTCAATATTTTATCCTAAGTTCAGGTTTAATTTCAAGATAATCCATTATTTTATTTATGCAATATCTTGTGTTGATATGTCCCTGAAAATGACAATCGTTAAGCATATCAATCATCAATCCATAAAACATTACCATCATTTGTTTAGTCTCTTCTCTTGAAAGAAAAGGTGTCTTATCACCCTCGTACTTAACATTCATTTCTCTTATTGATCTTGTAAAGTAATTCATTTTTGATGTTATTTTGAAACAGTTGTGTTATTTTTTATTTTCATTAATTGGAAGATAATCACAGAATAAATCATTTTTATGGGCTTCTGACTCTGTGTTTAATCCTACTCTATCACATGCAGGACAATTCTCAAATTTGTCATATGGAGAATCAGGGAATTCAAGAGGCTCAATATCTCGTATCCTATTCGTATTTATAAAGTAAAACTTTGCTTCAAACAAAATTCATCTTTGGTATCATCTTCGGTACTTTCATTGGTGCTTTCACAATCATCTATAAAACTACTTTCATAACTATCGTTTGAACACAAACTCTCGGTGTCATAACTGTCTTCTGTTCCAACATAGATGCTGTCATCACTCTCATAATCTTCAAAATCTTCAGTTGAGTAATGACTCGTATTTACTTAGTAGAAAAAACATTACCATCTATATCTGTATACTTTTTTTCATTAACAGATTCAACCACTACATTTTTTTTTATGGTAATTTTAAAATGGTCCTTAACTACTACTGAACAAAATGTCATTTCACCTGATATATTAACATCCTTTATTTCATCAAGATTTACATCTTTAGTGCTGTTGAAAGAAATACAAATTTCTCCTTGCATATTGCAAATGGTCTTATATTTTCTTTCGGAAGCTTCATCCATAAGGTTTTTCTTTTTTGTTACTTCTTCTTGTATTGTTTCATTGCTTTTTCTCATTTTGAATATATTATCAGAAGGAGAGGAGAAACTTTTATTGGAGCTACTTTAATTGATGTTCTTCCAGATATACTAAAAGCCCTTCCACTGAAGGAAACTGAAGAACTCCTATTATTCGCCATCATTGTTTTCATCCAGTAGTTGTTATATTTATCTTTATTCAATTTTACATCCTCGACATATTTCTCAATATCTTTTACAAATGTAGAGGTTGATTGAAACTTGCTTTTGTGTCTTGATGCATTGTATTTATTAAGTGAAAAAAGTTGGAGGATAAAATAGTTTTAAGCACAGATTCACCAATAAATTAAACAAAATTTTCATCAAGAAAATTTTATTTGAAGCAAAGTTTTGTTTTTATAAATATGGTGAATACAATGTACTGCAATGTTTGTCATCATGAATATAAATGTTATAAAAACCACCTTCAAACCAACAAACACACATTCAATCTTTTCAGACAAATATCTCCACTTGACCAAGAAACAAAACATTGTGATAGATGTGAGAATGATATTCTTAAATTTTTTTTTATAATAAACACCTTCAATCACACAAACACAAGAACAATGAAGAAAGGGAAGGTGCCACTAAATTCTCCATTGAAAACACTGATGGGGCATTTAAAGGACATATAAAAATAAGATTGTTTCGCTCTCAAGACCCTGGACCATCTTCAATCATTGTAGCTGTTGATATGGTTAAACAAAATATTGAAACTGTAATTAAAAACACATTAAGTGAAATGAAAACTTTAAAGTTTCATATAGGAGTAAAATTGAATATGGTAAGAGAAGGTGATGAAACTACTCCCAATTTGAGGACACACCTTCACTTTATCACATCATTTCAAGATTTTGTAAGATGTGATGTTTATGATGAACTCCAGAGACAAGAACAAGATGTTGATAACACTCTATTTTTGTAATAGTAAATCCACGACCTACTAATCTTTTTAGATATACACATCTTAAAATCAGATCCTCTTCAAGCTTCTTCTTATATTGATTTACCAAAAGAGATAAAACTTAAGAAAGTGGTTGTTAATATTCAAAACAAAAATAATTAATGTTTTCTATGGTCTGTTCCTGCTCACTTACATCCTCCACAATGGAAACCTGAAAGGGTTGAACATTATAATAAATACGAGAATTCGCTAAATGTTAAAGATTTAAAGTTTCCAATGTCATTGAGAGATTTTCCTCAATTTGAGAAAGTTAAAAAAAATCTTTCTGTTAATGTATATGGATTAAAGGATATAAACAAAGTTCAAATATTAAAAATTTCAAATATCTATAAAAATGATGAAACACATTGACCTTCTATGTTTTCGTTCAGGGAAAAATTCACATTATGCTTATATCAAAAATTTATCAAGACTAATCACCTCACAAGTATTCAATATATCAAATAAAACTTCTTTCATATGGAAGAATGATTAAATCAACATTCAAAATACTGTAGTAATCATAAATCAACTGAAATTGATATTCCAAAAGTAGCAAAGAAAATATCATTCAAAGATTACAACAAATCTAACAAACATCCATTTGTGATAGATGCTGATTTTGAAAGTATCCCTAAAAATATAGATACTGTTTCTCCAAATCCAAATAAATCATACACCAATAAATATCAAAAACATACTCCTTGTGGTTTCTGTTATTATATCAAATCAAATGTTAGTGATAAATACAAGTTGGAACTTTATAGAGAAGATGCCTCAGAGGAGTTTGTAAGATGATTGGAAAAAATAACTGCATAAGACGAAGAGAAGTAATGGTTAAAATCTATAAACCAATGTCATTAATAAAGGAAGAGAAGAAGGCATTTCGAAAGAACAGTATCTGCCATATTTGTCAGGAGAAAATTGAGGGAGAGGTCAAGGTTAGGGATCTTTGGTGGCTTGTCATTGAGATTACAATGGGAATGAGCTGGACCTCTATATTTACCAGGAAGATGACAAACTTTATTCTTGTCATTCTTCACAACAACACTCATGATGACACACATCTATTTATAAATGAACTTTCAAAGACATCTGGAGATATTTTTGCCATTCGTAACATCAAAAATACATCTCTTTCACAAAAACAATTCATACATCCCCCATAACCCATATCAGATTTCCTGACACATACAAGTTTAGGGCAAGTCCATTATCTAACTTAGCATCAAATATTAAAAACTTTCCGAATCTTAATCAAGTTTTACTTACCGAAACTTACCGAAATCACTTGCGATAAATGATAATCTCTTGTGAATTTTTAGTTTGGTTTCACATGATAATCTCTTGTGAATATTTATTTTGGTTTCACATGGTAATGCCTTGCGAAAAATGATAATCTCGTGTAAGTTTTTGGTTTGGTTTCACATGATAATCTCTTGTGAATTTTTAGTTTGGTTACACATGATAATTTCTTGTGATATATGATAATCTCATGTAAATTTAGTTTGGTTTCACATGATAATCTGTTGTGAATTTTTAGTTTGGTTTCACATGATAATCTCTTGTGAATTTTTAGTTTGGTTTCACATGATAATCTCTTGTGATAAATTATAATCTCTTGTGAATTTTCATTTGGTTTCATATGATAATCTTTTAAAAATTTTTTAGTTTGTTTCACATGGTAATGCTTTGCCAAAAATGATAATCTCTTGTCAATTTTTAGTTTGGTTTCACATGATAATATTTTGTGATATATGCTAATCTCATGTAAATTTTAGTTTGGTTTCACATAATGATCTCTTGCGATAAATGATAATCTATTGTCAATTTTTAGTTTGGTTTCACATGGTAATGCCTTGTGAAAAATGATAATCTCGTGTAAATTTTTAGTTTGGTTTCACATGATAATCTCTTGTGATAAATGATAATCTGAGAATTTTTAGTTTGGTTTCACATAATAATCTCTTGTGAATTTTTAGTTTGGTTTCACATGATGATCTCTTGTGATAAATGATAATCTCTTGTGAATTTTCCTTTGGTTTCACATGATAATCTTTTGTAAATTTGTAGTTTGGTTTCACATGATAATCTCTTGTGATAAATGATAATCTCTTGTGATAAATGATAATCTCTTGTGAAGTTTTATTTTGGTTTCACATTATAATCTTTTGTAAATTTTTAGTTTGGTTTCACATGATAATCTCTTGTGATAAATGATAATCTCTTGTGATAAATGATAATCTCTTGTGAAGTTTTATTTTGGTTTCACATTATAATCTTTTGTAAATTTTTAGTTTGGTTTCACATGATAATCTCTTGTGAATTTTTTATTTGGTTTCACGTGATAAGCTCTTGTGAAAGTTTGGGTTGGTTTCACATGATATTTCTTGTGATAAATGATAATCTCTTGAGAAGTTTTTGTTTGGTTTCACATGATAATCTTTTGTAAATTTTTAGTTTGGTTTCAAGTGATAATCTCTTTTGAATTTTTAGTTTGGTTTCACATGATAATCTCTTGTGATAAATGACAATGTCTTTTGAATTTTTAGTTTGGTCTCCCATGATAATTTCTTGTGATAAATGATAATCTTTTGTGAATTTTAATTTGGTTTCACATGGTAATGCCATGTGAAAAATGATAATCTCATGAATTTTTAGTTTGGTTTCTCATGATAATGTCTTGCGATAAATGATAATCTCTTGTGAATTTTTAGTTTGGTTTCACGTGCTAATGTCTCGAAAAAATAGTATTCTCTTCAATTTTTAGTTTGGTTTCACATGATAACCTCTTGTGAAATTTTAGTTTGTTTTCCCATGATAATCTCTTGTGATAATTGATAATCGCTTGTGAATATTTAGTTTGGTTTCACATGATAATTTCTTGTGATATTTGATCATCTCATGTAAATTTTAGTTTGGCTCCACATGATAATCTGTTGTGAATTTTCGTTTGGTTTCACATGATAATCTTTTGGAAATTTGTTGTTTGGTTTCACATGATAATCTTTTGTAAATTTGTATTTTGGTTTCACATGATAATCTTTTGGGAATTTGTTGTTTGGTTTCACATGATAATCTTTTGTGATAAATGACAATCTCGTGTGAATTTTTTGTTTGGTTTCACATGATAATCTTTTGTATATTTGTAGTTTGGTTTCACATGATAATCTCTTGTGATATGTGATAATCTCATGTAAATTTTAATTTACTTTCACATCATAATCTCTTCTGAATTTTCGTTTGATTTCACATGATAATCTCTTGGGAAGTTTTTGTTTGGTTTCACATGATAATCTTTTGTTAAAAAATTTTTTTGGTTTCTCATGATAATATCTTGTGATAAATGATAATCTCTTCTGAATTTTTAATTTGGTTTAACATGATAATCTCTTGTGACAAATGATAATCTCTTGTGAATTTTTCATTTAGTTTCACATGTTAATCTCTTTTGAATTTTTGTTTGGTTTCACATGATATTCTCTTGTGATAAATGACAATCCCTTGTGAATTTTTGTTTGGTTTCACATGATATTTTCTTGTGATAAATGATAATCTCTTGTGAAGTTTTAGGTTGGTTTCACATGATAATCTTTTGCAAATCTTTAGCTTGGTTTCACTTGATAATCTATTGTGAATTTTTAATTTGGTGTCACATGATAATCTTTTGTGATAAATGACAATCTCTTGTGAATTTTTAGTTTGGTTTCACATGATAATCTTTTGTAAATTTTTAGTTTGGTTTCACATGATAATCTCTTGTGAATTTTTAGTTTTGTTTCACATGATAATCTCTTGTGATAAATGATAATCTCTTGTGAATTTTCCTTTGGTTTTACATGATAATCTTTTGTAAATTTTTAGTTTGGTTTCACATGATAATCTCTTGTGATAAATGATAATCTCATGAAGTTTTATTTTGGTTTCACATTATAATCTTTTGTAAATTTTTAGTTTGGTTTCACATGATAATCTCTTGTGAAATTTTGATTTGGTTTCACGTGATAATCTTTTGTTAAAAAAAAATTTTGATTTCTCATGATAATATCTTGTGATAAATGATAATCTCTTGTGAATTTTCATTTGGTTTCACATGATAATCTCTTGTGAATTTTCGTTTGATTTCACATGATAATCTCTTGGGAAGTTTTTGTTTGGTTTCACATGATAATCTTTTGTTAAAAAATTTTTTTGGTTTCTCATGATAATATCTTGTGATAAATGATAATCTCTTGTGAATTTTCATTTGGTTTCACATGATAATCTCTTGTGATAAATGATAATCTCTTGTGAACTTTCATTTGGTTTCACATGATAATCTCTTGTGATAAATGATAATCTCTTGTGAATTTTTGTTTGGTTTCACATGATAATCTCTTGTGATAAATGACAATGTCTTTTGAATTTTTAGTTTGGTCTCCCATGATAATTTCTTGTGATAAATGATAATCTTTTGTGAATTTTAATTTGGTTTCACATGGTAATGCCATGTGAAAAATGATAATCTCATGAATTTTTAGTTTGGTTTCTCATGATAATGTCTTGCGATAAATGATAATCTCTTGTGAATTTTTAGTTTGGTTTCACGTGATAATGTCTCGAAAAAATAGTATTCTCTTCAATTTTTAGTTTGGTTTCACATGATAACCTCTTGTGAAATTTTAGTTTGTTTTCCCATGATAATCTCTTGTGATAATTGATAATCGCTTGTGAATATTTAGTTTGGTTTCACATGATAATTTCTTGTGATATTTGATCATCTCATGTAAATTTTAGTTTGGCTCCACATGATAATCTGTTGTGAATTTTCGTTTGGTTTCACATGATAATCTTTTGGAAATTTGTTGTTTGGTTTCACATGATAATCTTTTGTAAATTTGTAGTTTGGTTTCACATGATAATCTCTTGTGAATTTATGTTTGGTTTCACATGATATTCTCTTGTGATAAATGACAATCTCGTGTGAATTTTTTGTTTGGTTTCACATGATAATCTTTTGTAAATTTGTAGTTTGGTTTCACATGATAATCTCTTGTGATATGTGATAATCTCATGTAAATTTTAATTTACTTTCACATCATAATCTCTTCTGAATTTTTAATTTGGTTTCACATGATAATCTCTTGTGACAAATGATAATCTCTTGTGAATTTTTCGTTTAGTTTCACATGATAATCTCTTTTGAATTTTTGTTTGGTTTCACATGATATTCTCTTGTGATAAATGACAATCCCTTGTGAATTTTTGTTTGGTTTCACATGATATTTTCTTGTGATAAATGATAATCTCTTGTGAAGTTTTAGGTTGGTTTCACATGATAATCTTTTGCAAATCTTTAGCTTGGTTTCACTTGATAATCTATTGTGAATTTTTAATTTGGTGTCACATGATAATCTTTTGTGATAAATGACAATCTCTTGTGAATTTTTAGTTTGGTTTCACATGATAATCTTTTGTAAATTTTTAGTTTGGTTTCATATGATAATCTCTTGTGAATTTTTAGTTTTGTTTCACATGATAATCTCTTGTGATAAATGATAATCTCTTGTGAATTTTCCTTTGGTTTTACATGATAATCTTTTGTAAAATTTTAGTTTGGTTTCACATGATAATCTCTTGTGATAAATGATAATCTCGTGAAGTTTTATTTTGGTTTCACATTATAATCTTTTGTAAATTTTTAGTTTGGTTTCACATGATAATCTCTTGTGAATTTTTGATTTGGTTTCACGTGATAATCTTTTGTTAAAAAAAATTTTTGATTTCTCATGATAATATCTTGTGATAAATGATAATCTCTTGTGAATTTTCGTTTGGTTTCACATGATAATCTCTTGTGATAAATGACAGTCTTTTGAATTTTTAGTTTGGTCTCCCATGATAATTTCTTGTGATAAATGATAATCTTTTGTGAATTTTAATTTGGTTTCACATGGTAATGCCATGTGAAAAATGATAATCTCATGAATTTTTAGTTTGGTTTCTCATGATAATGTCTTGCGATAAATGATAATCTCTTGTGAATTTTTAGTTTGGTTTCACGTGATAATGTCTCGAAAAAATAGTATTCTCTTCAATTTTTAGTTTGGTTTCACATGATAACCTCTTGTGAAATTTTAGTTTGTTTTCCCATGATAATCTCTTGTGATAATTGATAATCGCTTGTGAATATTTAGTTTGGTTTCACATGATAATTTCTTGTGATATTTGATCATCTCATGTAAATTTTAGTTTGGCTCCACATGATAATCTGTTGTGAATTTTCGTTTGGTTTCACATGATAATCTTTTGGAAATTTGTTGTTTGGTTTCACATGATAATCTTTTGTAAATTTGTAGTTTGGTTTCACATGATAATCTCTTGTGAATTTATGTTTGGTTTCACATGATATTCTCTTGTGATAAATGACAATCTCGTGTGAATTTTTTGTTTGGTTTCACATGATAATCTTTTGTAAATTTGTAGTTTGGTTTCACATGATAATCTCTTGTGATATGTGATAATCTCATGTAAATTTTAATTTACTTTCACATCATAATCTCTTCTGAATTTTTAATTTGGTTTCAAATGATAATCTCTTGTGACAAATGATAATCTCTTGTGAATTTTTCGTTTAGTTTCACATGATAATCTCTTTTGAATTTTTGTTTGGTTTCACATGATATTCTCTTGTGATAAATGACAATCCCTTGTGAATTTTTGTTTGGTTTCACATGATATTTTCTTGTGATAAATGATAATCTCTTGTGAAGTTTTAGGTTGGTTTCACATGATAATCTTTTGCAAATCTTTAGCTTGGTTTCACTTGATAATCTATTGTGAATTTTTAATTTGGTGTCACATGATAATCTTTTGTGATAAATGACAATCTCTTGTGAATTTTTAGTTTGGTTTCACATGATAATCTTTTGTAAATTTTTAGTTTGGTTTCATATGATAATCTCTTGTGAATTTTTAGTTTTGTTTCACATGATAATCTCTTGTGATAAATGATAATCTCGTGATGTTTTATTTTGTTTTCACATTATAATCTTTTGTAAATTTTTAGTTTGGTTTCACATGATAATCTCTTGTGAATTTTTGATTTGGTTTCACGTGATAATCTTTTGTTAAAAAAAAAAATTTGGTTTCTCATGATAATATCTTGTGATAAATGATAATCTCTTGTGAATTTTCGTTTGGTTTCACATGATAATCTCTTGGGAAGTTTTTGTTTGGTTTCACATGATAATCTTTTGTTAAAAATTTTTTTTGGTTTCTCATGATAATATCTTGTGATAAATGATAATCTCTTGTGAATTTTCATTTGGTTTCACATGATAATCTCTTGTGATAAATGATAATCTCTTGTGAACTTTCATTTGGTTTCACATGTTAATCTCTTGTGATAAATGATAATCTCTTGTGAATTTTCGTTTGGTTTCACATGATAATCTTTTGTGCTATATGATAATCTCATGTAAATTTTGTGGGCTATTGTGGGCAAGAAATTTTTCAAAAGATCCAAGTGGAATTAAAGGAATGGGAATAACATCCAGAAACAGAAAGGGATGGCAATTTCACAGGCCATCTGCCTTTTATAGCACACATCAAGTTCAATGGGACTGAGAGGAACATTCTCACACTCTTACTCGACAATAACATCAACCATGAATTCCCTGCAAGGCCATGGCATCTCAATTCCTGACAGGTGTGGCCTCAACTCAGCAGCGTAGAGGTCCTACGTTGTGGTGATCTGTGTGTGGCACCGTATGTGTGCACACAGCACAGGGTCCCATGTTGAGAGAAATCCTTGACTCCCTATCCTCCTCCCCCCCCCTCCTTCCCGCACACCACAACAGCTCCCTTCACTGCACAACCCGCCAGATGGTGTCAACCAAATGGCACTCCATTATGGATGCTTCTCCAGGCCTTCCCATCTTCCGGTGGGTTTTCCATTCTCATTCACTTGCTGGGCTACTGGGGGCTGGGCATGGCAGAGCCCCAGGCTTCCCGCTCTCCATCAGAGCCCAATCCACACCCACACGACTTCCCAACCCACAAACCTTACATGCAGTGATCCCTCCCCGGCTGCCATTACTTTTTACCTCCACCTGCAGTACATGCCAAAAGTGGTTTCCCTATGTGCAATTGCCTGCATACATTCCAACAATCACAATAACACACAATCACCAAAAAAATAAACCAATATCACCCGCAGGGTGACCCGTATCTTGCCAAAAGGTGACCACGTGTGACTTCTTTAAGGTCACACTGAGGTGAACAGAGCTGCTATCCTCCAGGAGCGACTCCTTGAGGAATATCTGCCTACGAGAGATTCCATTGAGAATCGTTCTACAGAGTAACCATGAAAAATATGTTTTTGCCTCATAACGTCACCAAATGACGTCATAATGTCTCAAGCTTGACATATCTAGAAAGCACTCATCGAGGTGTTCAATTTGAGGTACTACACGATATGGTTCCTAAAACTTGAAAATTTGACCTTGGGGTCAAATATGTTTGACCTGAGGCGCTAACCATGAAGGTCAAGGCCAATCGCCACCAAAAATTAATCAGCTGAGCGCCAGACCATGAACTATATTCCCATGAAGTTTGAAGACGATCCGATCAAAATTACTCAAAAAATAAGGGTTTCGTCGACTCCCCTGATTTGCGACAAAGTGACCTTGACCTTTGACCTTGACCTTCAAAATTTTGTGCACTGAAAGGGACCTCTATAGGCCTCTGATATGCGAAGTTACAAAAATTTCCAATGATAACTGTGCTCTGCAGAATTTTTTTTATACGTGATTACAGACAAACAAACAAAAGAAACAAAAAAAAAACATACAAGCTGACTAACATATCTTGCAAAAACTTCGTTTTGGCAAGATAATAAAATCGCCCATGAAATATTTTAAGGCACGAACACATTTTAACCGGTTCCACCAAGTCCATGTGCTTTGCTCTCATGGCTACTCTTGGCCATCACCCATACCAATTCGCCAACTCACGTGCATACCCCTGAAAGCAAAGCATGGCGAGTCATGACAATCGGGAAAGGTAAATTTGACAATTTAATTACCACTGTGTTTCCTCTTCAATACCAGCAGCACCTGCTGCAGCCAATCTTCACACATATCCCATGCCAATTAAACCCAGGGCTTTCTTCTCAAACTGAGAGCCCATTAATCACTGCAGACGATATGTGGAATGTTATGTGTGCCTCTCCAGGCCTTCCCGTTCATTCCTATTTAATGCCATAACTTGCTACAGATGCTACGGTGGTTGTCCGGTGGGCAGGTCTCAATCCCAGATCCAAGCAGTTGGAGACCTGTGTCCATGGACCAGCCCAGCATTGTCAGTGTCCTCATGCTGGCTGCTCCTGAGCCTCATGAAGAGGTTGCCTGGTTGCATGCCGAGACAGTCACTTCCTCAAGCTCTTACTGCCCCTCCATACTGCTGCAAGCAAGGGGCAGCTCTCAAGACCTCCCCCGAGTCGTCTTCATGATACACAATTACAGGAGACCAGGAGGAGTCACCTTGGGCCCGTAAAGGTCTCAACTCGCTCCAGGGTCCGGCGACTCCCACTGGCGAGAAAAACCTTGCTCTGATGGTGCCCCATTGGACTAAGGGCACCACACCTCAGCAGACTCCCTGTGGAGCTATGGTGGTACCTCCACCTGTGGTTGGACGGCACATGCAAATCCTGCCAATGTAACCCAGTCTTTCAGGGGTCAATCTCCCATGAGGCAGATCCCATTAAACCCACTGAGCCTGCAGTCTGAGCTCTGCAGCCTGCGGACCAACTCGTGACAATGGGTAAAGTAAAGTTGGAGATAAAAAGGTGCAAAACTGATCCCTGCAACTACAGACCAATCAGCCTTCTCCCAATCATCAGCAAGGTAATGGAATCCATCATCGCTCAGACATTAAATCCTTCCTCTTCTCCAATGGCTTGCTTTTCAACCATCAATTTGGATTTAGACCTTAGACATGCTGCTTCTGTTTTCCCAACAATGGGTGGATATCCAAAATGCCAAACATGAGATCAGAGCCATCTCCATCGACATCTAGCAAGCTTTCGGTCAGGTCTGGCATCCCACACTGCTCAACAAACTCTCTTCTTATGGAATCCAAGGCAATCTCCACTCATAGCTTGTGGACTTCCTCTCCTGTCGCAGTCAATGTGTGGCTCTTAATGTAATTCTCTCATCTCCTCCTCCTGTCCAAGCTGGAGTTCCTCAAGACAGTGCTCTTGGCCCTGTGCTTTTTCTGGTTTTCATCAATGATCTCTCAGACTCTCTGGAAAATCCTCTATCTCTTTGTTGATGACTCCACTCTCTGCCGTACCACCTCTCTTCCCCCTGATTGGCAGGCAGAAGCCTCTTCACTTTCTGCAGACCTGGGTAAAATCACAATCTGGTCAAACATTTGAAACATGTCTTTTAATCCTGACAAATATCACATCCTTACTATGTCTCTCCGAAAGGACCGTCTGGAAAACCCCCAATCTACTTTCTCAACAATCCCCTTGAAGTCCTTTCATTCAAGCTTTTGGGCTGACTTTCTGCCACGATCTTCCTTGGGAAAGCCACATCTCAAAGCTGGCTTCCAAAACCAGTCACCATCTGGGAATCATACATTATGCAAAGTCCTTCCTTGGCATACCTGAGCTTCTACCCACTTACAAAGCCTTCATCATCAGTCTTATGGAGTCGTGCTCTCCCATATGAGGTGGTGCTTCTGCTTTGCACTGAGCTTGACTTCACGCTGTGGAAACCAAAGCTTTTAGGATCGTTGGTATCACCCGTGATGAGGCTAAATCTTTGGGTCTCTCACTCTCTCACCAGAGGCAGGTTGGTGGTGTTTTTGTCTTCTACCATCTCCTCTCTGGCCTTGCCTCCCCCTGCTCTCTGTGTGCTCTGTCCCCCCTTATATTTCTGCAGGGCACTCAAGGTCCACCTAAAAACCCCTTCTGGTGAAACTGCCAAAATCAAGAATTCCTTTTTTTCCCTGCCTCTGGAACAAACTCCCACACTCTTCAATCCCACTCCTCCCTCCAATATTCCAAACAGCTGTTCACCACCATCTCATACGTATCTTCCCCCATCCAAAACCATGATCTTTTCTACCCCCGTCAATCCACCCCAAACCCACCTCCTTCAAATTCCCTGCTTTCTGTCCTGAAAGTCCCTGTGGTGTCCACCTTGTATACCCCGTGTTTCCCACCCCATCCCTATCCCTTCCACAGATCTCCTAATGTCTCTGTTCACCACTGTTTTGTCCTTCCCTCTCCCCTATGCTCTCCTAGCTGTCCATTGTGTGTTAGCTCTCATACGAGCCTCGACAATGTACATAAAAAATAAAATAAAAAATAACTCAAAGCGCGAACATTTGCTGGAGCCCATTTTAGGAATGACCGGTGGCGCAGGAAATTCCCCTAAAATCGGACATTCAAAGGAAGGGCAGCACACATTCAGGGCCGGAGAGTGCCTCCAAAAACCATGGCCTCATGTAAAAGTCGGAGCTTTTACACATGGCACTATCGGTAAGCGACTGAACCATAATTCGGTTTCGGGGAATGCCGGGGCCTGGCTGGATGTGGCTTCGACCACTAATGGACCATTGGAGAAGCTTGATTTTGCGAAGAGCCCCGTTTGATCTAATTTTTTACTCCTTTCCTCATCCGGGCTCATAAAAAGAGTGAACACGGCTCATTTGACGGAGAACTCGCCAAGGAGCAGAAGACGATAGAAAGAGCCTGGAGCAAAACTCGACAGGCCTCACCAGACATTGGACCTCAACGGCAAGACATGCGGCACAAGGAGGACAAGCGTCGGCGATGAGCGAGGGGCGCCGCGAGTCTACATGACCAAGCGTGGAGTGACACGTTTGCTGTTGCGAGCCAGGACTGCTTCATTTCAACGTCACTCATTAGATTACAATGACACTTACACGTACAGACTCTTACATGATATGCGATTCGATCTTTTCTCTCATGCATCTTTCTTCTACCATCTATCTCTAGTCTACTGTGGATGCGAAAGAGTAATCAACACGGGCAAGCCCAACCAACTATTCTTTTCAGAGCAGAACACAAGATTGAACTAAAGAGCGAACCGAACTGACCTGCACCTCACATTTTTCCTCTTACACTACTCCGCACCCCATATCGCATTACACTGACATTTCTCAAACACGCACCGAGACACCTTCAGTATTTCTCCCTCCTCCTCTTTCCTAAGCATTCTCGGCTGCGTTCATCTGCCGGCCGCACCAAGTATTGAGAGGTCATTAATCCTCAACTATTTCTATCTCTCTGGGCTATCTTTAATTTTCCTCGGGTTTTTGTGTATGTGTGTGCATGTGATGGTGCCTGTTGTAGCATAAGTTAAGTCTGTATAAGAACTATCAGGATAACTCTGCACTGTAATATTGTTTGCCTTTGTTGTAATATTGTAATATTGAGGGTCTCCCATGTAATATTGTAATATTGAAGACCCCAGACCACAGATTTCTGACAATATTATATCGTTTACAATAATTATATTTAAATTTTTTTTTTTTTAATTTTCGGACGATATTGAATGATGTTTTTGATTGATCTTGAATATGTCATGCTGAAAAGTTTGTGAATGTTGTCGATCATTTTGAAGCCCCCTAATTACATGTTTGTTCAGAGCAAAATATGCTCTTTGAGCACATTGTGTTGGGAGATCCATTGGTTTCTCGTTATGGGATTCCATCATCCGTACTTGATGTCCCACAGTCCCCAGGCCTAAAATTTACTGCTGATTCATCACCATGACACCTCAAGGGAAATTACCTTCAGACATGAATTACCTTTTATAAACACCAAGTTTTCTGCTGATCAAGTCCACAATTACAGGTCTAATTAGTACTGGTTGTGGATTGTATATCTCAGCACCGTTTTATCAAAGTGAAATCGATTCATGTGATTGATTCCCTGATTGATATTTATTGGAAACGTAGAGAAAAGGTACAAGCAGGTAACAGCCATTTCAAATGTGTGGCTGATCGATCACCTGGTAACCTGCCCGGGTTAGTGTGGATGAAACTTCAAGAAAGCATTCTTCTCTTTCAGCACACTTCATACATAACGTGGTGACATCTCGGTTCAAGTCTTTACTCTGGAAGGTAAGAATCCTGCAGTGTACCTACCTATAAAGGACATTTTGGGATCTTTCATTTCTTCTGCCTGACCAAATATGTTCCAGATAATTATTTCCTCTGACACAAACGGTTATGATGAACTCTGTGACAAATTAATTTCATTTGTATTGTTCTTACAGCAATTCTAACATGAAATTGATTAACTCTCGTAGTTTGCAGCAATTTTATTATCCATCACCCCCAAACCTGATTTCACCTCGTTGTTCCACAGTGTGGGTTATGATGATGTGTGGGTTAATTGGTGGTGTTGAACATCAGCATCGGGATAACTTCCCTTTAACTTTGCTAGTACGAGGGTTGATCCTTAATAATCTGTACCCTATTATAATCTGATTCCGAAGTCGAAAGTTCTTATCGCGATCACACAGCCCAAGGTTGTTTTTATTAATAATTTTGGATCTGCTTATTGTTCCCATCTGACCACAGTTCATGATGTTGGGATCGCAGGTTCAAGAGGGTCTCTCAGAAAATATAGTTAACGAGATACATTAGTTTGGTCGGTACAAGACTTGCTAACTTTATTATATTTATCATTCTATAATCCTGACTATAATTCATGGATGTGTGTGTGTGTGTGTGTGTGTGTGTGTGTGTGTGTGTGTGTGTGTGTGTGTGTGTGTGTGTGTGTGTGTGTGTGTGTGTGTGACGCTACTCCTCCTACAGTTTGGGCCGATTACATCCAGACTTGCTATCTGATCCTGTCAAGGATCAGCTTGACCACAATTAGTGCATAGGGATGCTTTCCAGTGCAGTGACGTGTTTTGAATTATAAGCAGTAGGTACAGGAAGTCCTCGCTTAACATCATCCCGGTTAACATCGTTTCGTTATCAAGTTGCTGATATATTAGAGAACATACCCATTTAAAGTCGTTCACCATTCCATTATAAAATCGT
>NC_140962.1:144147338-144197338 GCF_056783735.1 Eptatretus burgeri | reverse complement strand
TAGTTTGGTCTTTCGCGATATTCTTCGACACCAGGATACACTGATGCCTATCTCATTGTGTGGTTGCTGTGCGGTTATAGCTCTTACACGATGAACAAATTCAAGCATTCAGGTGTGAGTGTAATCAAATCTCTCACTCTTTCCATCATCCTAATTGGTCTGAGGTTTTTGCATCATGATTAGAGCATCCTCTCTGAATCTGGTTAGTTGGCGGTTCCAACGTCATTTGAGCCATATCGGAGACTTCAAAATGGTACATGCTGCTTCTTTGCTTGATGCTCAGCTTTTAAAAGGATAGAGCACGAACAAATAACCATGGGTTAGCAAACATTGTGCAGACTTGATTGGCCAAATGGCCTCCTTCTGCATTGAAGTTCCTTGTAAGGGAACTCAAATGATTATTCCAGTGATTATATTGAAAGATAATTAATATTGGCATTTATTCGACTGTTGGACTATTCCAAGTATACCGGACCAAGACCATTTTGAATACCCCAATCGGCCCAAGACCACTTCAAATACCCCAAGTATGTATGACATTACCTTCAAGTTGTTTCACTTTTCGTTTTCCTCTGCAAGTGCGAGGCTCATTGAAGAGGAAGTTAAATTTACATTGAGGTAGTGGAGCAATGATTGGGCACAACTGGAAACGGAATAAAAATGAACAGGTAAAGGCCCTGTCACACCTTGACGATTTAGCCAACGTATGCCTGACGTATGCAAAATTGGGCTAAAACGCCGGCACACGTCGAATACGTTATCGGTAAGTTTGTATACGTTAAGAGCACGCTGAAAAACACTGCCATACGTCGTAATACGCTGGCTTTCATCGTTGTACTTTGCAGTTGTCCTCAAATTTTCGCATGCTTGAAATTTTACGACGTATGCCAGCGTATGACTCACATGTTCTGCTACGCTGGCCATAAGTCGTAGGCACGTTATGCAATCGTTGACACACGTTACTTGTAAGTTACTGATAAGTCGAAACACGTCGAGGTAATGATAAGCGTACCCGAAACTTATTTATAACCTATGAGTAACGTGTTGTAGGCATGTTACACGATCATTGGCACCCGTCGAGGCACGTTATGCGATCGTTGACGCACGTCGAGGCACGTTACTTGTAAGTTACTCATAAGTCGAAGCACGTCGAGGTAATGATTAGCGTACCCAAAACTTATTTCTAACCTATGAGTGACATGCTTTCAACCTATGTGTAACGTACCTCCAACGCAAATTGACGTATGTTGACGTATTTGATTGACATCTTCCGGACGACCACAGAACTTACTGAACGTGTTTCTAATTTACAGCTACCGTATAATGGCGTATTGGCAGCGTTAAAAAAAACAACAACAATAACTTCTGATATTTCGTCACGTGCCGTTAAGTCACGTCCGATTGCCTCTTCAGTTTGCTCATGTCTTATTCTTAGTTCCTCCTCTGTGAATATTTTCTGTTTGAGGATATTGTCACGTCGACGTCGAAACATAAAAGCAAATGTCCGAATATATTTTAAATTCGTGATAGACTAAAAAAAAACAAAAAACAACAACAACAACAACAACAACAACAACTTCAGATATTTCGTCACGTGCCTTCACGGAGCCAAGGAGAAAAAAAAGAAAATGTGCCTTGACGGAGAAAATAAGTTTCGGGTTTGCTAAACATTACCTCGATGTGTTTCGACTTATGAGTAACTTACAAGGAACTTGTGTCGACGTGTGTCAACGATCGCATATCGTGCCTACAACTTATTCCCAGCGTAGCGGAACGTGTGAGCCATACGGCGAGTACGTCGTAAAAATTTTCAGCATGCTTGAAATTTTACGACGTACTAAACGTACCACGAAATATGACAGCGTACTTCATCGTTTTTCAGCGTGCTCTTAACGTATACACAACTTACCCATACCGTATTCGACGTGTGCCAGCGTTTTAGCCCAATTTTGCATAGGTCGGCATATGCTGGCTAAATCGTCAAGGTGTGACTGTGTGGTTGACACTTTCAATTCTCAGGCGGTTATGATTGAAATCGGCGTGCGGCAGGTTTTTAAAAGGCTACGCCACGAGTTCGTCGGCGATACGTGCAGCGCGCTATGCCTAAGTTAAACTATCGTTGTGCATAGGTTGTGAACGCCGACAACAGGCTAAGCATTCGTTGGTATAAGTTATCTATAAGACAACGAAACGTTCTGTGCCCGTTACTAATATGTTATGCATACGACCAACACGTTATGAATACGACCAAAATTAAAAAAAAAAAAAATCAAAATTTCAGCGTATGCCAACGTTTTACATACATTTTTATACGTTGCCATTGCTGGCTAAATCGTCAAGGTGTGACAGCACCTTAAGGAAAGGAAAAAAACGAAAGGTGGAGGATACACTGAAATCAGCAAGTTGGAGGGTTTGGTTAGGTATAGTTATTGGAGGTAATGAAGACCTTCATTCAGGATGGGGGATGACAAGAGGTGGAGGTGCACTGCTCGCATGAATTCCTGGAGGGAAGAGTGAGACAGAACAGCCTCTGAAGGTGCATCCAGAGATGGGAGAAGTGAGGAATAAAAGAGTTGAAGTGTGCCATCAGCCTCTATACCGAGGGAGATAGAAAGCATGAATCCTGGAGATGTTGGCTGTGGTTGAAGGATTGAGAGAGTAGAGGGAGAAATATCGGAGAACACACCGCAGACTTTCCAGCAATGTGAAAGCAACAGACATTGTGCTTCGGCCTCGTGACGGGAGATTCCAATATTGTTGAGAGCTTTTGATTCCACAAACTCCAGGAAAGACAGATATTATGCTGGAGTACCAGCTCATAGTGGAGAGTAATACTCCATCGAACTATGCACAATGTTCTTGTAGACTGAGTTGCACTGGTGTGTGGACTTGCCGTGCAGCCATCCAGTTGCAGGACATGCTGGTGTGTACAATGAAGCAGCCGTTACATATTAGTGTGCTGGGGGGTTGTTAGTGTGGGCTTCACAGCTGCCGGTGTTGGGTACCGCCAAAGAGCTTCAACTTATGAAGAACAGAGCACAAGGGTGCCATTTACTGTGGTCATGAGGGACACCCCAAGCCCTCTAGTAGCCATGGGCTTTTGCAGCTTGTGCAACCATCCAGAAGAGAAACACAGGCTCACCAGAGCTGTCGCACCAGGTTCCCATTGTGTGCTGCCTTTGTGGCTGCTGGTTGCATCATTGGTTAGGAGCGGGGCTATGCCGCTGATGCAGTACCCCAATTACCAGAATACTGGTGCTCATTTCACTGACCTCGGAAGGATGACAGGCTGAGTCAACCCCCTGGTGTTAATTCAGTGGCCAACGGGGCTCGAATTCAGGACCCTTTGATCCCAAGCCACCACCCGAACCGCTAAGCCAACACCAGGCTGTCGCACCAGGTGGGGTGATCAGTCTTCCCACAATTGTTTCTACCTCTATCTTTGCCAGACGAATGTGAGCCATAAGTATTGCTAAGTTGATTGGACATGTCCGATACTCCATGGGTCGTGAGTGCCACATTGGGTTAACTGGGAATGTTTTATTGAATGATATTGCTGATGTACATATTTGCGCATGTCAATAAAACTGCTTGGTGTTAAGCGTGGTGCATTCTGTTTGCCAAAGTGATGGTGTACGGTGATGCGGAGATTTATAGGTTAACAGTTCAGAAGTCATTGCGTGATGAAGTAAGCTCGCACTCCTTTATCAAAATAGATCACGTGGTGATTCGGCGATGCCCCGCTCGAACCTGCGGCTCCACCGGGCGGCAATACAGCACATAGCTCCGAACGCTTTGCTCAGGAGACGTTGGGTTGATTGGTTCTTCCAGTCACATTGACATGACTCGCGTGACTCACCGAAGTTACCTGGGTTGATCGTGACTGCAACAATTTTCATTGAGAACTGTTAAATTGAGCAATATAAATGTGTCGATTACCATTGTGTTGTACCATGTTTTGATATATTGAGGAGTTATAAACCATTGTCTGACAATGTGTACAAATAAGGAAATGATTTATAAAAATAATTTATGTGTGAACACAATGTGTCTATGCAGGGTAACAATGAACACCACGATTTTGGGGCAGACACCACGTATGGTCATTTTGTGGAGGTTCTCTCTGGATGAGGGACGGATCGTTTTGTTGTGGATTTTTACTTCCATTGCATTCCTTTCACTCCTCCTCAACGTGGGTATTATAACATCATGTGCATCCCGCAGGTTCCACCAACCCATGCTGCTCTACATCAGTATTTCATCATTAGCTGATGCATGCTGGGGAATCGTTGGGGTATCCTGTGTCCTCAGTAACACGTTAGTACATCGCATAGAGATCACGTTCGCTGAATGTCTGTGGCAAATGTTTTGGTTGGAGTTCACGCTTGTTCATCAGTTCCTCAGCACCTGGATCATGTATGTTGACCGACATTGTGCCGTGTTTTGGCCATATACATACGTCGCTCTGATGGCAAATAGGAGAGGCACCCTAAAGCTCGTCTTTATGATGGAGATCCTCGCGTTCTTCCTCAGCATCAGTTACCCTGTGGTTACATTGTATCTTGAGTTTTGTAATGACTCAGTGACCGTGCACGACAGTGCGTGCCTGTTCTCAACTGTGGCTCGTTCCTCTTGTGAGACCTCCTCCATCGCAACCATGTCCATTGTTATCGGTTTCTCTTTTGTGTTCGGTTTAACTGGATTTACCGCATTGTACTCCACTTGTTGCATCATCTGGAAATGCCACAATTCAAGCAAGGAGTCAAATGTCAAAGCTTTGCACACTTGCCTCACACAGCTCATGGTGACATCGGTGCAGTTTGTAACTTGTACTTTCATCTTGGGAATGAAAAATGTTCTAAAACAACCGGCCGACGGATTGTTCCTGGACCTTTTCGCCATCATCACCCCAGGCACTCTAAATCCCCTGATATTTGGATTTCGGACTCAGGAAATCCGGGTGGTGGTTGCGAAGGCATTGCATTTGACTTGGATTAAATTCTCTACAATCAAACATCCATCGTCATGGAATTATTTCTTTTAAAAAATGAGTACTATTTTGACTTGTCAATGTCCCTTGACCAGCTGAAGATAAATAGTTTAGAGGAGTCATGTCGAGGTTAGAGGGTTGAAACCACGATGGTGCTCGAGTTGTAAAACTGCTTATCCAGGCCAGGGAATAATGTTTGTGATGTTTGGTGTGTTTACATCACATGTATGTACACGTATTTGTATTCCATGCATAAATTGTTGGTAATATTTTCAATAAATGGTGATACTGATAAGAGCGATAAAAAGTAATACTGAAAGACAGCGTTCAATTGCTTTTGAAGGGAAGAGGTGGTTAAAGTGAAACAAAGTACGGTCGCCTCCTCTTGGTGTGAAACTGCAACAAGAGATATCGTGTTACGTTGATACATTATGATTGTGTGAAAACCTATCTGCCTAATGTCGACATAGAAAATAAAATAGCAGCGATTCATTTTTAAACTGAAATATAAAAACAAGTTTTCGATTATCGAAAAATTCGGTAATTTTTTTTACCCCATGGGGTCGAAGCGCCGCTCTCGTTCTCTCTTTTCTTGTGTACAGTTCATTTGAACGTCTATTTCTCCATAATTTGTGAACAGAATTCAATGAAAATTGACAGGCATGTCATAGACACATATGTGCAGGCGTTAACTGAGCCGAAATTGCGATTGCGTCCCTTTGGGCCGAGGAACGGCCCATTTTCTTAAAATTGTTATTTATTGGTTATT
The DNA here is from genome assembly GCF_056783735.1 of Eptatretus burgeri. Lineage (NCBI taxonomy): Eukaryota > Metazoa > Chordata > Myxini > Myxiniformes > Myxinidae > Eptatretus > Eptatretus burgeri. The sequence goes on along the minus strand of NC_140962.1, from coordinate 144,191,579 downwards.
AGTGAACGGAACCGAAGCAAACTTGACAGGTATATTCTAGAAACCATTCCCTAGGCATTAACTGAGCCCAATGTGCGATTCCGGGCCTTTGGACCAAGAAACGGCCCTTTCGGTCCATTTTATTAAAATTGCTATTTCTCCGTTATTTGTCAATGGAACCAGACCAAATTTGACAGGTATATTCTTCAGGTCACTCTGCAGGCATTAACTGAGCCCTGAATGAGATTATGGCCCTTTGGGCTAACGAACAGCCCTCTCAGCCCATTTTTAAAAAAAATTATATTTCTCGGTTGTTGGTAAACGGAACCGAACCAAACTTGACAGGTATATTTTAGAGACCATTTTATTGGCATTAACTGAGCCCAAAGTTCGATTCCGGCCCTTTGGGCCGATAAACGGCCCTTTCAGCCCATTTTATTAAAATTGTTATTAAAAAAAAAATATATATATATATCTAAATGCATTGGGTGATGCCCAACGCAAAATTAAGTTGCAAATGATGACATGAAACTAGCCTTACTCTTGTGAGGTGTTCTGGTTTCTTTTTCTAATGCGATGAAAATCTTACCAAATTTCAAAACTATCTGTCATCCATGCTATCGCTCACCTGAGAGTTGTACGAATGAACTCCCATGGGGTATGTTCGCAATTTGATCTTGTTTTTTTGTTAATGAAGAAAATCTCAGTTTTGTTTTTTGACTTTTATTTCAGGCCGAAAACTTTTCACACTTTCCTTGTGCATTCCTGAAATTGCTGCGTCATAATAGACCAGGATTACTTGGATTGAAAATATAAAGAATAAACTCTAATTATTCCCCATCATGCTTATTATCGGAAGTAATTCATTTTAGTGGTATCGAGGTTAAGTGGATGAAACCACAATGATGGTGGAGTTCTTCGACTGACGATCTAGGCCAGGGAAGAATTTTGCAACGTTCGATGTGTTTATATAATGTGTATGTACTATGTATGTTTAAATTTTATATTTACACTGTTGACAATACTTTCTATAATTGGTTATACTTGTGACATCAATAAACAGTAATAATTATAAGAAAGCATTCAAATTGTTTTTGAAGGGAAGAAGAGAATCAAGTGCAACAATGTAGCTTCCTCTTGGTGTGTAAATGCAACAAGTCATCAAGACCCCCCCCCCAACCTCCTCTTTTGTACGTTACTATTGTGTGAAAACCTCTTTGCCTTATGTGCTGTGGTGAAAGAAAATAAAATAGCAGTGGTGATTCATTGTTAAGCTGAAATGTAAAACAAGCTTTCGATTATTAAAAAAAACATTTGATAATTTTCTTTTTTATGACGAAAATCTCAGTTTTGTTTTATAAAGTTTTTATTTCAGGCCGAAGACTTTTCACATTTTCCAGATACATCCATGAAATTTATTGAGGGTCCAGGGAATTTCTAGTTGCCTCCGGATATGCAGCCATATTATGGTAATGAGCAGTTTGAGCCCGTCTAGATAAATAACCACACATGTATGAGCAGCTTCTCGAGGCACGGGTTTTCTAAATGTTTGTGATTCATTATATTGTGACAGATGTTGCCTCTGAGTAACTCTGAGAGGATGGTGTGTCTTTAAGAAATCATGATCGCCTGTTGCCCAGGAACTTCTCGTGGAATCCCATGCCCAGAATTGTGTGACCACAAACAAAAGCCTGAGTGCGAGGAGTTATCTTGTTGGCGGTTACGCAACAGATCTTAGTCAGTCGTCTGAGCGGAACCAATGTTGCATAAACACATCTGAGATCGAACTTGGATAACAAATTAGCACTGGCCAAACACTTTAGCAGCCAAATGCTGCCGACTATGCACTATGTCACCTGTAACTACTGTTGTACATATACTTTAGACCCCAGAGACTTTTCAGACCCCTTTGGACTTTTTTTTAATACATTTTTGGCCATTTAGACCTTTTACACCCATTGGATCTTGAAAGACCCTTTAGACCCCCTTTTATGTTTCTTAGACTGTTTAGATGCCTTGAGCCTTTAGACTTTTTATCCCCTTTAGACCTTTTTGACCCCCAAAGACCTATTAAGACCATGTAGACCCCTTATACTCCTGAAGACCTTTACACAGCTTAGACCCCTTAATCCTTCGACCTTTTAGATCTTTAGACTCCTTAGACCCATTAGACACCAACTACTACAAGGAAGTAACCTTTCGATATTTAAACCCCCTTTAGACCTCTTCAGCCGAAAGTCCCCTTAAAACATTTAAAGTCCCTTTTAGACCGGTTCAACCCCTTTAAACACACACCATATAAATATCTATAGAGTCTTCTTGCAATACACCCATGATATTTAATCAGCAAGTAATATGCAATCTCCAACCACCCAGAGGCTGGGTACTCTGCGAGGTTGAACACAATTTGCATAGTGCGTCACTTGAATACATGTCTTTCAAATTGGTGTACGAGCACTAAATGAGGCCTTTTGCAAATGTGTTGAGTGTTTACTGTGACTCAGTTCCGCTTGCCAAGCACTTTTAACCTGCTGTTGCTAGCGTAAAATCTGTAATTCAAATTGTGTTTTTAATATAATTTTCAGAATTTCGATGAAAGTGCCAATTTCAAAATAGTTCTGTTCCTGAATGCAAACCAGATTCACAGGAATGAGGAATACAAGAAATATCCGTGGATGAGAGGTGTCAAGTTCCTATAATTTCCTGTCAATACAAGCTCGTGGTCGCAGTCGATATATGTATACCAGCGAGGTACCTGTGCTCTGCACGGGTGGGAGGCCAACATCTCTTAACAAATAAATAAATAAATATTTTGAGAAATTTTATTTTTAAAATCCCACTTTAGGACGAGTGCACATACCCCAAAAGCTGCACAAGAAATTTGGTGGGAATGGACCTCAAATCTGTGCAAGTAGTCTGCCATTGTGTAAAATCAATGCACCAAAAATGATGATGATGAAGCTGATAACAATGATGATGGTGATGGAGTCGACTGGGGAAGGGGGAATGACTTATGTGCCATGATGAAGGAAATGAGTTATTCTAGAAAAATATCAAAAAGTCTCAAGCGAACGTGGTGTGATGTCGACGGAAATGTCTATACATGGATACAGACAATGCGGAAACGACGAATGCCCAACACCCTAATGTGTCTACATGCAGACAATTTAATTCACTGCAAACGTTCTTGATAGACTGGATTCGTCATCATTTTTCTGTCTTTTGGAGAAAGATCAGCATTGTACGGAGGAAATGCAAAATCTCAATTGTATTGAGATATTGCCAAACCAGCGAATGTTTCCACATGCGGTAAATGGCAAACCCCTCAATGAGTTTACATACAGAGGGATAGAAGCTTCTATGGGTGGTAACTCAAAATCATAATTGTATTGAGAAATTAATGAAACCTTCCACCCACCTTAGGACACATGCGAGGACCACAAAAGGTTTCACAGAAAGTTTAGTGGGGCTAGCCCCAAAATTGAGGCAGTGGTTCAGGGACAGACATACACTCCTGTTTTATTATATATATATATATATATATATATATATATATATATATATATATATATATATATATATATATGAGGGAGAGAGGTAAGAGAAGAGAGAGAGAGAGTGGGGTGGGGGGGGCGAGAGAGAGAGAGAGGGGGGGGGTAGAGAGAGGTAAAAAAAGAGAGAGATGTATCATAAATTTTCATTCCAATCAGGGAAAATCTTTGCCGTACAAGTTACATTTTAATCTAGCAGATCACTCAATAGATATTCAAATCTCTGCCATCGAATCAATTGCAAATCGATCACACACTACGATCCTGAGACGCGAGCCTTTTTAGATAAATAAACTTCAAACAATTTCCCCTCATGCCTCATGGTATAAATGTTGATGATTGATGCATGTTCTAACTCATTTATTCTAAAGTACCACAATTCATTCACTTTAACATGCATAACTCATTCACTTCACTTTTTCAGAATAAGATCCTTTTCACCTTTCCATCTCTTATCTATCTATAATTCCAGTAATGTGTGTGTGTGTGTCTGTGTGTGTGTCTGTGACCGCTGTTTCTCGACAACCACTGGTCCGATCTAATTGAAACTTGCCAGGTATATTGCTGGGGACCTGAATCTGTGCCTTTTCAAGGTTTGATATTAATCGGACAAGTGCCTCCCAAGTTATGGCCATTTATTTACCAACCAATGACAAGACACGTTGTTGCGTGGGCGTGGCCGATGGGGGAAGAGAACCTCAGCCGCGTTCCTCATTACGGGTTACAACGTACGGGCTTCCGCAGAGTGATGACTTCGTGTATTCTAATAATTTCTCGATTTATTATGCGCATTTATAGATAAACACAATGCCCCAAGTTATGATCGTTTTCATATTAGACGGTGCATAAATTTCGGTAACATCAGAGTGAGCTGGTATGCTCCGAACCAGGAAGTAATTTTTTTCTCTTCTCTTCTCTTTTTGTTTTTTCTTGCGACGACATTGCGAAAAGGCAAAATACATTGGCGCTAATTGAATAACTGGCCATTAAAACTAAATTGCGAATAATTGTGACTGCGATATGCGAACTTCCGGGCCACGCACGTACCGGCACGCGAGAGTGAAGAAACGGTCTGTGTGGTTGTTGTTTCTTGCTCGCGGTTTGAATTTTTTTATTTTTTTTTACAGGCACGTACTAGTATTGATAAATGCAGGAAGTGTGTATGAGTGAATATAAACAGTATATGAATATGTGTATGTGTAAGTTTATACATGTATGCGTGTATATGCTCCCACTGTACATTCACTCTCATTGAGGAAGGTGAGAGCTGTTACCATTTGGTATATATTTTATGTATCGATATTGTACCATGATCTCATATGCATGCTTGCTGTTCTTGTAGACCCAGAAGGCTTATTTTGCTGAAAGCTTGCGTGTGCACACACACACACACACACACACACACACACACACACACACACACACACACACACACACACACACACACACACACACACACACACACACACACACACACACACACACACACACACACACACACACACACACACCTCCTTTTAGCAACAGATGCAAAAATCTCAGACAATTTATCTTGTGGCCCCAAAATTAAAAAAAAAACATTTTAACAGTCCTCACAGCTCTGATAGCTCTCCAGGCCCTTCCCTTCCCAATATGATTAATAGTAAATATCATCACTTTAAAATTACCATGTCCATTCACAAGACCCAGACACATCCTTCCTTCCTTCCTTCCTTGCACTGACCCACATGGTCAGGAGTTTGCAATAACACAGCTGCCCGTTCAGTAAGCTGAGAAAGTTCTTCAAGTCTTTCGTTGTGTTGAACACTTTTTTCTAAGGAACTTCACCAAGTATTTTCGGTTCTTTTAAAATCCTTGAGCCATTTTAAGTAACAATCCTTGTCTTGCTCACACAATACACTTTATGCTGTCCCAGATATCGCTATTTCCTGGGGTCTCTGCACATGCACACCGACCATTCTCGGGGGGATTATATAATTTTGAAAGGCGCTTATTGCTTCAAGCATAACTTTTCAGGCCAATATGTTAAAAGGTCAGAGGTCAAGGTCACAAAAAACGCCAATTTTCATTTGAATGACTAATTTGACTGGATATAAATATGGTATGTGAGGTTCCTGGAAAATGCCGCAATAGTTAAAACCGTGATCGTGGAAACCAAAAGCCAATGGGAAGAGTGAAGTTCGGTTGCTGGACTTTGACAAAATATAGAGGAAGATCGATGGCATGCAGAAATAAACACATTACAATTGAAAGAACACTTTCTTGTGGCTCGTGTGTAAAGAGCCCTTCCTTGCTTTTGTGGTAGCTTGCATATCTTGTGTTGCCTTGCATGGGTTGGTGCGAATCATCAGAAGAGCCTGGAGTTGATTTCTCCTTGGATCCTTCATCAACATTCCTGCCTTCAGCCCTGCAGGGTTCCAGAGGACTATTCAGCTAAGTACCTCGGCAACTTACCATTCCCTTAATGTGGCATTGAAACTCCTTTCAGACATATTCCTGTTACTTCTACGTTCACGACTCCGACTACTGGCCAACAGCAACGAATGATGTCATTCTGTCAGAATGTGATTGGTTGATTTTGAGATTTAAGTCTGTGTTTATATCACGTATATGCTATAACACCTGTTGGAGGATTTGTTATCAGATTACACTAAGAAGATTCTTCCCTACAACACATTCCTGTTTATATGTGTGCCCCTTGCATTGCTTAGCATTGTGCATGTGGTTATTGGTTTAATACATCAAGTTACCAGATTATTTGGTGGTTTAAGGACTCTTGGTTGTATTGCTTATTTGTCTCTCTCCACTTCAGCAACACCTTTTCCTGCTGCGTTTCCTCCTTTCAACCACAATCCCCATCTTTGTCGTTTGTTGAAAGGGGAGACCCATAACAGTTGGTAAGTACAGAAATAGCATCCATTGTTGGATTTTTCCATCACCATTCTCTCCAATGAATTTCACGGAAAACACCGAAGTGCCATCTTTACATTGCATGAAGTAAAGACACGATTTTGCTGCACACAAATACAAAACTGCATAATGTCTGTTGGTTCTGGTGAAAGCCAATAAATCTTAAGGAAATTTGTCCCAGGAGGGGGCCATCTGGCCCATCATGCCTATGCCGCACTATCGACCTCGTTTGACTGGTGGGCACAGTGGGGATGAGAAAAGGTGTTGCAGGCACAGGGACTCCAATGTTGTAAATGCAAATAAAATCAATGTTTTAAAACTCATTTGTTAATTACAACTTTTGCAACTTTCCCTTGTACACGTCACACGTGGTATCGTGTGGTTAGAAGAGTTAATTCCACCAGTCTCTTTTTCGAGAACGTTACCAATTTTAACCTCCCCTGTGGATTTGCTATTAAAGCCGAGCCAAAATGGTTTCTTACATGCTAATTCTGCAATGGCCGGTCACCACACCAAACTGTTCATCGAGAATAACAGTTTATTATAAGAAGGCACATGATGGCGAAATATAAACAGACATGAAAACTGGTTGCGAAATAAATAAATAAAGTACACTTATGATCTGATAAAATGAAAACCCACTTAATACAGGAATGTGATCTCATCAAAATCACCATGAGTGCACAATACAGGTGAGGTATTCTGGGTAGACAATATGACATTAACAGGCCAGTATGTGCAGAAAACACAAGGGGGTAGGTGGGTAACGAATGCTCTGGTTTACACTGGAGCAAGGGTTAGGTTCGAGTACCACCCTTACAAGTGTTTTCAGAGCTGTGAATACACCACACACGTAAACACAAGATGTGATCCTGTTCTTGGCGGTGTAGTTGTTGTTGTGAAGGTAATGTTGAGGTAATATTACTTTTTCTGAAAGTGATCCTGTTCTTGGAGGTGTAGTTGTTGATGTGAAGGTAATGTTAAGGTAATATTTCTTTTTCTAAATGTGATCCTGTTCTTGGAGGTGTAGTTGTTGTTGTGAAGGTAATGTTGAGGTAATATTTATTTTACTGAATGCGATCCTGTTCTTGGCGGTGTAGTTGTTGTTGTGAAGGTAATGTTGAGGTAATATTTATTTTGCTAAATGTGATCCTGTTCTTCGAGGTGTTGTTGTTGTTGTGAAGGTAATGTTGAGGTCATATTTATTTTACTGAATGTGATCCTGTTCTTGGCGGTGTAGTTGTTGTTGTGAAGGTAATGTTGTGGTAATATTTATTTTACTGATTGTGATCCTGTTCTTGGAAGTGAAGTTGTTGTTGTGAAGGTAATGTTGAGGAAATATTTATTTCACTGAATGTGATCCTGTTCTTGGAGGTGAAGTTGTTGTTGTGAAGGTAATGTTGAGGAAATATTTATTTCACTGAATGTGATCTGTTCATGGAGGTGTGGTTGTTGTTGTGAAGGTAATGTTGAGGTGATATTTATTTTACTGAATGTGATCCTGTTCTTGGCGGTGTAGTTGTTGTTGTGTAGGTAATGTTGTGGTAATATTTATTTTACTGATTGTGATCCTGTTCTTGGAAGTGAAGTTGTTGTTGTGAAGGTAATGTTGAGGAAATATTTATTTCACTGAATGTGATCCTGTTCTTGGAGGTGAAGTTGTTGTTGTGAAGGTAATGTTGAGGAAATATTTATTTCACTGAATGTGATCTGTTCATGGAGGTGTGGTTGTTGTTGTGAAGGTAATGTTGAGGTGATATTTATTTTACTGATTGTGATCCTGTTCTTGGAGGTGCAGTTGTTGATGTGAAGGTAATGTTAAGGTAGTATTTCTTTTTCTGAATGTGATCCTGTTCTTGGAGGTGTAGTTGTTGTTGTGAAGGTAATGTTGTGGTAATATTTATTTTACTGAATGTGATCCTGTTCTTGGAGGTGTAGTTGTTGTCGTAAAGGTAATGTTGAGGTAATATTTATTTTCTTACCTTCGCATTCTGCGAAGGTTATGTTTTGGTTGGCGTGTATTTATTTATTTATTTATTTATTTATTTGTAATCTTGTGATTCGTATAACTCAGAAAGTATGAAACCGAATTACATGAAATTTGGTGGGATGATTGGTTATTAGGCAGGAAGCATTCGATTAGATTTTGGGATCGTTCGGGTCAAAGGTCAAGGTCAAGGTCACGAAAAGGTCAAAATCGTCTTTTTACGATAACACGGTCAATTGTTATTCAATTTGCATGCAACTAACGCCAAAATGTTCAGAATTCAATGCCTCATCTTGTGATATGCAATGTGACACAATGACGCCCATACTCTTTTTACAGGTTAGGGGTCAAAGGTCAGGGGGGTCATGACCTTGAAAAATATGCGGTTTTTGTCATAACGCGGTCAATTCTTGTCTGCTTTACATGAACCCAGCACCAAAATGTTCAGAATTTAATGCCCAATCTTGTTACACAATGACGTCATAACACATGTCACCGGTTGGGGTAAAATGTCGGGGGGGGGGGGGTCACGCCCTTGAAAAATATGCGGTTTTCGGCATAACTCAGTCAATTCTTATTCGATTTGCATGAAACCAGCATCAAACGAGATTACCTTCTCTTGTTGAAACGTTGTATTCACCGAGCTTGCGAGTGAAGACTCGCCAAAACGACGTGAGTTGATTGTTGTTTCGTCGGTAGCCCCCGAAAGTCGGGGGGGGTCATGACATCATAGATATGTGGTTTGTGTCATAAGACCATTCATATTAAACCAGTTCCCCACACTCATACCAAGAACAAAAAAAGTCGTGGCTGCGAAGGTATGCGCTCTATGAGTGCCCGTTCTGGTTTACTGAATGTGATCCTGTTCTTGGAGGGGTAGTTGTTGTTGTGAAGGTAATGTTGAGGTTTTATTTATTTTACTGAATGTGATCCTGTTCTTCGAGGTGTAGTTGTTGTTGTGAAGGTAATATTGTGGTAATATTTATTTTACTGAATGTGATCCTATTCTTGGAGGTGTGGTTGTTGTTGTGAAGGTAATGTTGAGGTAATATTTCTTTGACTGAAGGTGATCCTGTTCTTGGAGGTGTGGTTGTTGTTGTGAAGGTTATGTTGAGGTAATATTTCTTTTACTGAATGTGATCCTGTTCTTGGAGGTGTGGATGTGGATGTGAAGGTAATGTTGAGGTAATGTTTATTTAACTGAATGTGATCCTGTTCTTGGAGGGGTAGTTGTGTTGTCAAGGTGATGTTGAGGTTATATTTATTTTACTGAATGTGATTCTCTTCTTGGAGGTGTGGTTGTTGTTGTGAAGGTGATGTTGAGGTAATATTTATTTTACTGAAGGTGATCCTGTTCTTGGAGGTGTGGATGTTGATGTGAAGGTAATGTTGAGGTAATATTTCTTTTACTGAAGGTGATCCTGTTCTTGGAGGTGTGGTTGTTGTTGTGAAGGTTATGTTGAGGTAATATTTCTTTTACTGAATGTGATCCTATTCTTGGAGGTGTGGATGTTGATGTGAAGGTAATGTTGAGGTAATATTTATTTAACTGAATGTGATCCTGTTCTTGGAGGGGTAGTTGTTGTTGTCAAGGTGATGTTGAGGTTATATTTATTTTACTGAATGTGATTCTCTTCTTGGAGGTGTGGTTGTTGTTGTGAAGGTAATGTTGAGGTAATATTTCTTTCACTGAAGGTGATCCTGTTCTTGGAGGTGTGGTTGTTGTTGTTTTTCTGAAGGTTATGTTGAGGTAATATTTCTTTTCCTGAATGTTATCCTGTTCTTGGAGGTGTGGATGTTGATGTGAAGGTAATGTTGAGGGAATATTTATTTAACTGAATGTGATCCTGTTCTTGGAGGGGTCGTTGTTGTTGTCAAGGTTATGTTGAGGTAATATTTATTTTCCTGAATGTGATCCTGTTCTTGGAGGTGTAGTTGTTGTTTTGAAGGTAATGTTGAGGTAATATTTATTTTACTGAAAGTGATCCTGTTCTTGGAGGTGTAGTTGTTGTTCAGATAATATTTATTTTTCTGAAAGTGATCCTGTTCTTGAAGGTGTCGTTCTTGTTGTGAAGATAATGTTAAGGTAATATTTCTTTTTCTGAAAGTGATCCTGTTCTTGGAGTTGTTGTTGATGTGAGGGTGATTTTGAGGTGATATTTCTTTTTCTGAATGTGATCCTATTCTTGGAGGTGTCGTTGTTGATGTGAAGGTAATGTTGAGGTATAATTTATTTTACTGAAAGTGATCCTGTTGTTGGAGGTGTAGTTGTTGTTGTGAAGGTCATGTTGAGGTCATATTTATTTTACTGAATGTGATCCTGTTCTTGGAGGTGTGGTTGTTGTGACGGTAATGTTGAGGTAATATTTCTTTTCCTAAATGTGATCCTGTTCTTGGAGGTGTGGTTATTGAGGTAATATTTCTTTTACTGAATGCGATACTGTTCATGGCAGTGTGGTTGTTGATGTGACGGTAATGTTGTGGTAATATTTCTTTTTCCAGATGTGATGCTGTTCTTGGAGGTGTAGTTGTTGTTGTCAAGGTAATGTTGAGAAAATATTTCTTTTTCTGAAAGTGATCCTGTTCTTGGAGGTGTAGTTGTTGTGAAGGCAATGTTTTGGAAATATTTATTTTACTGAATGTGATCTTGTTCTTGGAGGTGCAGTTGTTGTTGTGAAAGTGATGTTGAGGTAATATTTTGTTCACTGATTGTGATCCTGTTGTTTGAGGTGTAGTTGTTGTTGTGAAGGTAATGTTGAGGTAATATTTATTTTTCTGAATGTGATCCTGTTCTTGGAGGTGTGGTTGTTGTTGTGAAGGTAATGTTGTGGTAATATTTCTTTTTAGCCGCGTTGCGTAGCGAACGCTGGCTCTGAGAGAGCTCCGCGTTGTTGTTGTTGTTGTTGTTGTTGTTGTTGTTGTTGTTGTTGTTCTTCTTCTTCTTCTTCTTTGGTGAAGACAAAACCTTTTCTGGGGGTGAGAATAGGGAGTGAAGGAGGCAGGGAGACTGCATGGATGTACCTGATGCCCTGTGGCATCTGATGCCCGAAAGGCACCCGACGCCCTGGAGGCACTTGATGCCCTGGAGGCACCCGATGCCCTGGGGGCACCTAATGCCCTTGGGGCACTTGATGCCCTGGAGGCACCGTATGCCCTGAGGGCACGTGATGCCCAGGGGTTACCTGATGCCCTGGAGGCACTCGATGCCCTGGAAGGAGATTGACTGGTGGAATGATGCGGCTCTTGGACACATTTGTCCTTGTTCTGAATGTGATCCTGTTCGTGGAGGTGTAGTTGTTGTTGTGAAGGTATTGTTGAGGTAATATTTCTTTTTCTGAAAGTGATTCTGTTCTTGGAGGTGTGGTTGTTGTTGATGTGAAGGTAATGTTTTGGTTATATTAATTTTTCTAAATGTGATCTTGTTCTTGGAGGTGTTGTTGTTGATGTGAAAGTATTGTTGAGGTAATATTTATTTTACTGAAAGTGATCCTGTTCTTGGAGGTTGAGTTGTTGTTGTGAAGGTAATGTTGTGGTCATTTATTTCACTGAATGTGATCCTATTCTTGGAGGTGTGGTTGTTGTTGTGAAGGTGATGTTGTTGTTCTTCTTTCGGCTGCTCCCGTTAGGGGTCGCGACAGCGGATCATCCGTTATGATCTGCATCCTGATTTGGCACAGGTTTTACGCCGGATGCCCTTCCTGACGCAACCCTGGTCGCCTCTTACGACACAAGGAATAAGGATTGGGTTTCGCCATGATTCCAGGCTGCCCTACACCCTCTCATAGCATGGCCCAATGCAGCGCACCCGTCCTCAAGCGATCCTCCAACCCAAGCCTCCGAGTAGCCGGATTACAGGCGCACGCCACTACGCCCGGTATGTTGTTGTGAAGGTGATGTTGTGGTAATATTTCTTTTACTGAATGTGATCCTGTTCTTGGAGGTGTGGATGTTGATGTGAAGGTAATGTTGAGGTAATATTTATTTAACTGAATGTGATCCTGTTCTTGGAGGGTAGTTGTTGTTGTCAAAGTGATGTTGAGGTTATATTTATTTTACTGAATGTGATTCTCTTCTTGGAGGTGTGGTTGTTGTTGTGAAGATAATGTTGAGGTAATATTTCTTTTACTGAATGTTATCCTGTTCTTGGAGGTGTGGATGTTGATGTGAAGGTAATGTTGAGGTCATATTTATTTTACTGAATGTGATCCTGTTCTTGGAGGGGTAGTTGTTGTGAAGGTAATGTTGTGGTAATATTTATTTTACTGAATATGATCCTGTTCTTGGAGGTGTTGTTATTGTTGTGAAAGTAATGTTGAGGTAATATTTCTTTTCCTGAAGGTGATCCTGTTGTTGGAGGTGTCGTTGTTGTTGTGAAGGTAATGTTGTGGTAATATTTATTTTACTGAATGCGATCCTGTTCTTGGAGGTGTAGTTGTTGTTGTTGAGGTAATATTTCTTTCACTGAATGTGATCCTGTTCATGGAGGTGTAGTTGTTGTGAAGGTAATGTTGAGGTAATATTTATTTTACTGAAAGTGATCCTGTTCATGGAGGTTAAGTTGTTGTTGTGAAGGTGATGTTGAGGTAATATTTATTTTACTGAAAGTGATCCTTTTCCTGGAGGTGTCGTTGTTGTTGTGAAGGTAATGTTGAGGTCATATTTATTTTTCTGAATGTGATCCTGTTCTTGGAGGTGAAGTTGTTGATGTGAAGGTAATATTTCTTTTTCTGAATGTGATCCTGTTCTTGGAGGTGGAGTTGTTGTGAAGGTGATGTTGAGGTAATATTTATTTTACTGAATGTGATCCTGTTCTTGGAGGTGTCGTTGTTGTTGTGAAGGTAATGTTGAGGTCATATTTATTTTACTGAATGTTATCCTGTTCTTGGAGGTGTGGATGTTGATGTGAAGGTAATGTTGAGGTCATATTTATTTTACTGAATGTGATCCTGTTCTTGGAGGGGTAGTTGTTGTGAAGGTAATGTTGTGGTAATATTTATTTTACTGAATATGATCCTGTTCTTGGAGGTGTTGTTATTGTTGTGAAAGTAATGTTGAGGTAATATTTCTTTTCCTGAAGGTGATCCTGTTGTTGGAGGTGTCGTTGTTGTTGTGAAGGTAATGTTGTGGTAATATTTATTTTACTGAATGCGATCCTGTTCTTGGAGGTGTAGTTGTTGTTGTTGAGGTAATATTTCTTTCACTGAATGTGATCCTGTTCATGGAGGTGTAGTTGTTGTGAAGGTAATGTTGAGGTAATATTTATTTTACTGAAAGTGATCCTGTTCATGGAGGTTAAGTTGTTGTTGTGAAGGTGATGTTGAGGTAATATTTATTTTACTGAAAGTGATCCTTTTCCTGGAGGTGTCGTTGTTGTTGTGAAGGTAATGTTGAGGTCATATTTATTTTTCTGAATGTGATCCTGTTCTTGGAGGTGAAGTTGTTGATGTGAAGGTAATATTTCTTTTTCTGAATGTGATCCTGTTCTTGGAGGTGGAGTTGTTGTGAAGGTGATGTTGAGGTAATATTTATTTTACTGAATGTGATCCTGTTCTTGGAGGTGTCGTTGTTGTTGTGAAGGTAATGTTGAGGCAATATTTTTTTTTTACTGAATGTGATCCTGTTCTTTGGAGGTGTGGTTGTTGTTGTAAACGTAATGTTGAGGTGATATTTCTTTTACTGAATGTGATCCTGTTCTTGGAGGTGAAGTTTTGGTAATATTTCTTTTCTGAATATTTCTTACCTTCTGACCTGACCTGAAAAGGTAATATTTCTTTCTATATTCTGAAAGTGATCCTGTTCGTGGATGAAACATGAGCTCGAAGGTGTTGTTGTTGATGTGAAGGTAATATTTCTTTTTCTGAAAGTGATCCTGTTCTTGGAGGTGTTGTTGTTGATGTGAAGGTAATGTTTCTTTTTCTGAAAGTGATCCTGTTCTTGGAGGAGTCGTTGTTGTGAAGGTAATGTTGAGAAAATATTTCTTTTTCTGAAAGTGATCCTGTTCTTGGAGGTGTTGTTGTTGTTAAGGTAATATTTATTTTACTGAATGTGATCCTGTTCTTGGAGGAGTCGTTGTTGTGAAGGTAATGTTGATAAAATATATTTCTTTTTCTGAATGTGATCCTGTTCTTGGAGGAGTAGTTGTTGTGAAGGTGATGTTAAGGTAATATTTATTTTCCTGAATGTGATACTGTTCTTGGAGGTGTAGTTTTTGTTGTGAAGGTAATGTTGAGGTCATATTTCTTTTTCCGAATGTGATCCTGTTCTTGGAGGTGTGGTTGTTGTTGTGAAGGTAATGTTGAGGTAATATTTCTTTTTCACCGCGTTGCGTAGCGAACGCTGGCTCTGAGAGAGCTCCGCGTTGTTGTTGTTGTTGTTGTTGTTGTTGTTGTGTTCTTCTTCTTCTTCTTCTGGTGAAGACAAAACCTTTTCTGGGGGTGAGAATAGGGAGTGAAGCAGGCAGGGAGACTACATGGATGTACCTGATGCCCTGAGGCATCTGATCCCCTGAGGCATCTGATGCCCTGAGGCATCTGATGCCCGAAAGGCACCCGACGCCCTGGAGGCACTTGATGCCCTGGAGGCACCGGAGGCCCTGAGGGCACGTGATGCCCTGGGGGTACCTGATGCCCTGGAGGCACTCAATGCCCTGGAAGCTCGCATTGCAAGGAGATTGACTGGTGGAATGACGCGGCTCTTGGACACATTTGTCCTTGTTCTGAATGTGATCCTGTTCTTGGAGGTGTAGTTGTTGTTGTGAAGGTATTGTTGAGGTTATATTTCTTTTTCTGAAAGTGATTCTGTTCTTGGAGTTGTAGTAGTTGTGAAGGTAATGTTGAGGTAATATTTCTTTTTCTGAAAGTGATTCTGTTCTTGGAGGTGTAGTTGTTGTGAAGGTAATATTGAGGTATTATTTCTTTTTCTGAATGTGATCCTGTTCTTGGAGGTGTGGTTGTTGTTGATGTAAAGGTAATGTTTTGGTCATATTAATTTTTCTAAATGTGATCTTGTTCTTGGAGGTGCAGTTGTTGATGTGAAGGTATTGTTGAGGTAATATTTATTTTACTGAAAGTGATCCTGTTCTTGGAGGTGTAGTTGTTGATGTGAAGGTAATGTTAAGGTAATATTTATTTTACTGAATGTGATCCTGTTCTTGGAGGTGTAGTTGTTGATGTGAAGGTAATGTTAAGGTAATATTTATTTTTCTGATGTGATTCTGTTCTTGGAGGTGTAGTTGTTGTGAAGGTAATGTTAAGGTAATATTTATTTTACTGAATGTGATCCTGTTCTTGGAGGTGTCGTTGTTGTTGTGAAGGTAATATTGAGGTAATATTTATTTTACTGAATGTGATCCTGTTCTTGGAGGTGTTGTTGTTGATGTGAAGGTAATGTTAAGGTCATATTTATTTCACTGAATGTGATCCTGTTCCTGGAGGTGTACTTGTTGATGTGAAGGTGATGTTGAGGTAATATTTCTTTTACTGAATGTGATCCTGTTCTTGGAGGTGTACATGTTGATGTGAAGGTAATGTTAAGGTAATATTTCTTTTACTGAATGTGATCCTGTTCTTGGAGGTGTAGTTGTTGATGTGAAGGTCATGTTTCGGTCATATTTTTTTTTCTCAATGTGATCCTGTTCTTGGAGGTGTAGTTGTTGATGTGAAGGTAATGTTAAGGTAATATATCTTTTTCTGAATGTGATCCTGTTCTTGGAGGTGTAGTTGTTGATGTGAAGATAATGTTGAGGTAAAATTTCATTTTCTGTAGTGAAATGATGAGATTTTGGTGAAGATTCGAATCCTGATTCAGATCGGAGAATTAAGTGATTCTTCACCATTGCGTGATATTGCAAAAACCTTATCTGTCTGAAAGCCTCCATTTCGCCTACATTTTCCTCCATTTCTTTGTCTGCCTGCATTTCGATGCTAAAGCTTTTTTGTGGCATTAACAAAAAAAAAAATCACTATCAGATCATGCAACATTACATGTAAGTTTCTGATTGTTGTTGTGAATTATAACTTATTTACCAGTGTAGCAAATTTGCTCCAAAATTGGGCTTGCAATGGGTATTTGACATGTGTAGTTGGAAATTGTTTCATTGATATAGTCTGCATTCACTTGTTCAAGGGATTTTTACTTTCTGTGTTCATAGAATCGAATACCAGGAACATAAAGAGCAATGCTTCTCATTTCATTACTCATAGTTCCATTACTCGAATTAAAACAAATGTAGCTTGGAAGTTGTAAATGATATCTCTTTTTGACAGGCCAATCATCATTTATCTGGAATCCATTGGGGGTAATTAAAGCCAGCAAAAACACTCCTGAAATTGTTTTTTAATCCAATAATTTACCTTTTGGAACTTGCAATGTTCTTCAGGCAATTATCCAGAAAGAAAATTGAATGGGGATGCCACAGAGTAAGATGTAAGAGCTGTTAGGGTGAAATCAGTGAAAAAGGTTGAAAACCGCTTCTTCACTTCATCGTTCATGGCAGAAAGGGCTTTCACCACCCAAGTGCGCTCCGGAGCCTCTCCCACCATAAATCCAGCACTGCCCGTTTCTTTTAGAAATTTAACCAACGATTTTCAGTCGAGGATGCTTCTGGCTCAATCGGCACAGTGTGTCCGGTAAACCCGACCAGCTGATCCCCATCTCTCGGGTAGAGTGTAAGAGGTGCAATATGGGTCTCCTGTACCAAGGGTATTGTGTAAAGATGTGATCCAAATCCTCGGGAACCTTACACCGCTCGCAGAATTCCATTGGGTGGCACTCTATCTGATGTAAATAGGAGTTTAGAGCACAATGGCAGAGTCTGAGCCTGTTGAGGATTGCCTGGACTCTTCAGGAGAGTCGGGGAACTCCAGGAAGACGAGTGTAAACCTTTCAAGATACGTGCCTCATTCTGCTTTATCCCAAGTGTTCTCTTTCACTGTCCTCACCTTTATCTTATTTCACCCTCCTCGATTCAAAACAAACAAATAAATATTTTTGCTCAAAAAAAATTCCAAACTCATTCTGCCTTTAATTTCCTTCCTTGGTTCATTCTTTATTTCTTCCTTTCTCATTACCTCCCAATTGAACCAGCATTCCTCATGAATGAATTAATTTGCTTCTTACTTTACAAGCTTTTTATAACACCTTACAACGTTTAATTTGCCCCTTATTTCACCAAAACCCCACATGTTGTTGTTCTTCATAACTATTTACTATCATGAACATGCAGCGATAACAAACTAAACTAGAAGGGCCCTCGGAAGAGCGCATACCTTCACCCTGTAATGCCTGATCCACAAGAACATATCTGGCCCAATACATTTTTGAGATATCGTGCTATATATCGTTTTTGAGCCCTATCTGAGTCTGGTGTTGGCTTCGTGGTTAGGGTGGCAGCTTGGGATCCTAGGGTCCTGATTTCAAGCCACGTTGGCCACTGAATTAAAATACACCAGGAGGTTGACTCAGCCTGTCATCCTTTCGAGGTCGGCAATATGAGCACCAGTGTACTGGTAAGGGGGACACTGCATCAGCGGCATAGCCGCGTCCCAACCAATGATGCAACCAGCAGCCACAGGCTGCACTCGATAGAGAGAGAGAGAGAGAGAGACAGACAGACAGACAGACAGACAGACAGACAGACAGACAGACAGACAGACAGACAGACAGACAGACACACCTATCTCTCAATGGTGCGGATCTTCACCATTGAATCAATTTGTCGTGGTCACACACCCAACCTTTCCAACAAGTTTCATCCCAATCCATCCACAGCTTTTTGAGATGTCGTGCTATATATATTAGTTTCGCCCGATCAATGGTGAAGAATCGCTTTTAAAAATTTCAGATCCGGATCCACACCCAGATCTTCACCAAAATTGAATCATTTCTCCCTTGTCACAAAGAGCAACTGAGTCTGCGATGGAGGGCAGCTTGGGGCTGTGAGGTAAGAGGGAGATGCGGGGTTATGTATTCCTCTGAGATAGAGCGAGTGGACCCATGCCGCAATCGGCACATATTACTACAATAATTAAACTGCGAAAGAGCAAAACCATGATGCGGAAACCCGTAATCGAGGTGGGTGTGCTGGACTTGGACATGTCAAATAGGGTAGTGTATAACATTGCTTCAATAGCACAAAACTTCGGATTTTTTTTACAAATTATCTTTAAAATCACTATTTTATTAAAATTGCCATACTGATGAACCCCGCTTTTCGCAGATTCACTATTCGCGGACCAAGTATATTCGCAGGTCATAAACTATTTAGTGTGACCTGCTTCAAAATTCATGCTTCGCGTATTCGCGGGGTTTTTTTTTCTTTATTCTTTTACACTTCAGAACTGGTCTCCGAAATCCACTTGGGAAATTGGAAATCGGTCAACATCACAGCATTACATTAAAAAAGGTTCAAGATTGATCACCTTAACTATAGCCCAATTAGTTTTCTGTACTTCGAATCATCAGCACAGTCATGGAATCCATCATCACAGTTGGCATAAAAAATCATTCCTTTTCTCCAACAGCCTCATCTCAGGTAATCATTTCTGATTCAGATGTGGTCATTCTACCTTGGACATGCTGCTTCTACTCTCCCAACAATGGTGGAGGCCCTCAATATCAGACATGAGGTCAAGAACATCTCTCTGGACATATCTCGAGCTTTTCATATAGTCTGGCATCCTGTCTTGCTCTCCAAACCGTCTGCCTCTGGAATCCAAGGCCAACTCCACTCTTGGATGACTAACTTCCTCCCCTCTCAAATGGAACGTGTGGCTCTCAACAGAACCTACCATCTCTTCTCCCCGGAAAGGGGGGCAATACCCCCAACATAGTGTTCTAGGCCCCCACCCTTTGCATTCTCCCTCACCCCTCATCATTACTTGCATCCCTTGTTTGTCAGTCTCCATATACTTTCTCCCTCCGCCCTGCTGTTGCTGTTTCTTCTTTTTCCTGCTGTTCCCTTTGTTATGTTGTGTGCTGATGTGTTCTGTGTAATTGCTCTTCCATGAGCCTAGACCTTGTAAAATATATATATATTCTGTATATACATTTTTAAACAATGCTCTGACATTTGCGGTATTTTTCAGGAACATATCCCACATGAATAGTGGGGTCTGACAGTATATACTTCAACACTGCATGGGGTATCATGTTCTGTGAACTCTATTGTCTGTTGAGGTAATCGTCACTTGTTGAATTATGTTTTCTTTCTCACCATACAACTGAAATTAGTGTGAACAGGGTGGGAGCAGCTGGAACAGAATCGCCAGACGTCCTACTATCCATTATATAATGCGAAGTGTGACGTCTGTCTGTGCGTTCGGCCATCTCCCATTTCCTGCCACTTCTTCCGGTGCTGCTTTTGAAAAGCTCCACATGCAGACAAAGCTCATGCAATATTCAACCAGAATACATGCATGTTACATATCAAATGACAGAGCACAAGAAGGTGATTTGTGTTATACAGTGTTTAAGTATATAATTCCATTTAAATAAAATAGATTGTAAAAGTCATATAAATAAATTAATTCCAGGTTTTACCACCATTTTGCCCAGTGTCGATTACATCATCCTATCTCACACATTACATAAGTTCTTCGTGCTTGTTGTTTGTGTCCTTTTTAACGTCCTTCAAAACTAAGTTTCCTGTTTGGAATGATTTTTTATTTTGTTTGACTGCCAGGCAAGCAGAGTAAAAATATTATCTCACTCCTCTCTGCGCATGCGTGCTTGGGATGATTTAAAAGCCAAAGTACTCTTAAATGAAAGACTTGTCTTCCTATTCATGTTCCGATTTGTGTTCAAAATATAAAATTCAATTCAAATATGTTGTTCCTCGATCATAAACTCCCGTTTTAGATGGATGGACGGAAATGTACCTATTGCCCAACTCAGCATGCCTCGCATGTGCAGGTTAATGACACAATGACATCCAACTAAAATTAATGTGTCAGTGTGTATGGGAAGGTCAGGACAGGCCAAATGAGAACCAGGGGCAGATCCAGAACAGTCACCTTTCCCAGTGCAAAGTCTTAGTCACAACATGATTTTAATTTATTGCTATAAATGATCAAATTTCAGAGCAATTACTGATTGAAACAGTGATGTAATATAGTACCAAACTAGGAGAGAACTTTTTGACATCGTGACTTTGCCAGATATGCCTCCACCCACATTATTACATCATTAAACATACTTGTACCAAGTTTGAATTAAATGGCTGAACCGGGATTCAAAATATTAACTAATTCTGGCTGCCAGACCATGTTCCCAATCAGGTTGAAATTTTTAACATGTATTCTCCATGATGACGACATCATAACTGTGACGTTTCACATCGATTTAATGAAGTGGTTCAAAAGCAAAAAAAAATTGAAAAGATTTTTGTTCAATGCAATATGGCTGCCAGATCACATAAGCTATTAATTATTCGTGAACACCCTGGTATCCCCAAGGCTTGGTAGACATGTGGGTGAAGTTTCCCCTCGATCTGTTAAGCTGTTTTGGAGAAGATTTTTAATGGTTTATTCTTCAAAAAATCATAGCTGTCAAACCATGTGACCGATGATATCATAGGTGGAAAACTTTTTGTTCCTCATGGATAGGCGATCATACCTGTAAAGTTTCACCTCCATTTGTTCAGCCATTTCAGAGAAGACTTTTGAAGGTTTTTATGTTTAAAAAATAAAAAAATATATATATATGTCGAACCACGTGACCGATTATGTCATCAATTTTTTCCCCCCCCCTACAAATTATCCTGAGATGATGACTCAAATTTTCATACTGATCAGATAAAGCATTCGACTTTTGCAATTATGATGCATTAACGGAGCCACCTATGACATCATCGAATGAGCGAAGATCCTCGTCCTCTTAATGATGACGTCATAAAAACGAATATGATGTCATTGTGATGTAACAGGTTTGCGATTAACTATCTATGCTAATGCCTGGCTTGATTCCCGCAAACAAAATTCAAACAGCTTGCCTCGTCTTGGAGATAATGGAGGCGATTTCCATTAGCGGCGATATTATGACATCAACTTTTTTTTCTAGGAAGAATTTCCAAAATCGGAGATGGTTACTGCCTACGCGTGGGCTTTCTGCATATACGTGGCAAGATCAATGGACCAATCTGACAAATCGCATTGAATGAATCGATCCAATAATCTGACAAACTGCGACATTAATAAATGTACCACTCAAAGAATTCTCACCTTAGCGGTATATCTGCGCTCACAAGCAAATTATGCCACCTGCAGCAATGTGCTTAATACGAAAGAAGATCATTCTGACCAATCACATCACAAATCACAAATAAATCAAACTGATCATTCACTGCTTGCATCAATGTGATCAATATATACAGATGATTGTGGAGGTACTGGAGGTCGAACTCCTGGTGGCCCCAACTAGCTCTACCCCCTCAATTCAACTCCATCTCTTTCAAAGTATAAGAACACGATTCGATTAATCATATTTCATACAATCACAAAATGCTTCATCATCACTTGACAGCAGCAAAATAACAAACCAATTAGGCTGGAAAAGGCACAAGCTCATTATTCTTTTCTTGATGTTGATCAGCGTCAGGTTTCCCAACATGTCTAGGACCATTCACGGAAAGGGGAGGCGCTTGTGTAAGGGAGAACCAGTTGTTAAAATCCCTGAAGTTGGTGGATGGGTACATCCATAATAATTGTGTGTGTGTGTGTGTGTGTGTGTGTGTGTGTGTGTGTGTGTGTGTGTGTGTGTGTGTGTGTGCTCCATAACTCCAAAACCATGAAACCTAGCAGCCTGAAACTTTGCATGCATACTAAGGGAACTCCAAGGGAGTGCATATGTAAAAATTGGGTGTTTGGGTTAATTAAAACACCCATGTTGATGATTAATGGCCTTATTTAATTATATATGTACTTTATCAGGCACATCCTCACCCATCTCGCTGGCATCTTAAGGCATCCGTGGTTACCTCGCTGGGGACTTGATTCACCATTTTGTTTGGCCTGCTCAGCCATACCCTGACTTGGAACAGGCCGCAGCAATTTCTTAACAATAGTGTTTTTTTCACTTTCGTCACTCGTATTAACAAATGCTTGTTCATGATAGCAACAAATCGCTGGATACAGTGCAATGCTTATAAAAGCCTGGAGACATCAGTGTTTGTGGCTTTATTTCATTTCCGCACATGCTATAACCTCGAGAATTTCTTAAACTAAACCTCCTTCTTCTTCTTTCGGCTGCTCCCGTTAGGGGTCGCCACAGCGGATCATCCGTATGATCCGCATAGTGATTTGGCACATGTTTTACGCCGGATGCCCTTCCTGACGCAACCCTGGTCGCCTCTTACGACACAGGGATATGGTACACCTATTTTAACCGGGAGTATACACCGGCCCAGTACACTGGTACTCATTTCGCCGACCTCGGAAGGATGACAGGCTGAGTCAACCCCCTGGTGTATTAATTCAGTGGCCCAACGGGGCTTGAACTCAGGACCTTTTGGATCCCAAGCCGCTTCCCTAACCACTGCGCCAACACACCAGGCTAAATTTCTTAAACTAAACCAAGTTACAAAATTAAAGCCCCAGAATTGAACTTAACAGCAGTTCTAACTGTGTGATCAATATATACAGATGAAAAAAATTATTAATTTGTCCACTTCGGATATATTTGACATTTTGGGCATCTCCAGGAGGTGTGTGTATAATTTGACGGTTCAGTGATTGCTATAACTTGCCAAGCCAGCCATTTCTTATCAAACATTTAATTGGAGTGCTTGCTTGACTGCTTAAACCACAAAGCAAGCAGCCTACAATTGATAGTGGTACATTTTGTGTCCCAATTGGGATGTACAGTCAGCAGTTGCTCCAACGTAGACGTACATACAATTCTAAATTGGTTATTTTATATGACTCGGTGTGCTTTAGAAAGGTTATATGTTTCTCTTTGTGAGTTTCAAAACAAAGTACATTTGATAGTACCCGATTTCTTTGCTGTTTGTTGTATTGATGTGTTTTCTAAATTACAGAAGCAAATCTTGTCCACCAATCACATGATGATTGGCAGCACAGCTCTCTGAAATGTCCATAATGCAACGTTTTTTTTTTAAAATTTGTTCATTGAAATTCCCCCAAAACAAGAGTGAAAACTACTTAAGGGTCAAGTATGTACTGTAGTCGGTAATTGCATGTGTGATGTTCATAAAGCATAACATATTCCGACGACCAACTCCATTACCCTCAACCTCTGTCTCTCTCTCTCTGTCTCTCTCTCTGTCTCTCTCTCTGTCTCTCTCTGTCTCTCTCTGTCTCTCTCTCTGTCTCTCTCTGTCTCTGTCTGTCTGTCTCTGTCTCTCTCTGTCTCTGTCTCTGTCTCTGTCTCTGTCATCATTGCTCTACCCCCTCCCGATGCAGTGCAGTATCCTCATCCCATACCCCTCTGCCTCTCTCCCCACCCCTTTCTCTCTTCCCCCCACCCTCCCCTCTCCCTCTCTCTCTTCCCCCCACCCTCCCCCTCTCCCTCTCTCTCTCTTCACCCCTCTACCTCTCTCTCTGATACTGGACATATCTGGATGGTGGTTATGTCTGGACGGTGGTTATCTCCAGACACCAGACATGTCTGGATCGTATTTATCTCTGGATGTGGCCTGATGGGAGTTTGTCTCTGGACGTGTCTGGGTGGTGTTTGGCCCCAGATGCAGTGTGACCACTCCTTGGCTTTTTTCACAAGATCTTGGCTATTCGTTGTTCACCTTGGCGTCTTGGTTTTCTATAGGTTTTCTTGGCGTATAGGTTTTCTATTATCATCGCTTTTCCGAAACCTTGTGAATTCTTGGCTTTTTTCATTGGTTCACCCTGGCATTTATGAAACTGAGGAGTGGTCACACTGCCCGGATGCATCCGGGTGGTGTTTGTCTCCGGATGTGTGATCTCTGCAGCAGTTTTTTTTCATTCATATTGGTCAGGAATGGTGTTTCCAATGGCTTTTGATGTGTCAACATTGACTGTGTTGTGTGCATGTTTGCCTGTGGAGATATTGCACAAGTTTTGATCAGAGCTGAAGGGGTTTCTTTACTGCAGGTAGCGAAGAACTGTGTGTCTCTTCCATGTCTCAAGCTTGTCTAGCCTGTGTCTAGTTCCACCTGAAGCTTCGACATCTGCTGCACATACACTTGGGCCAATTTTGTGTCAAGGTTATGCCCAGATGCTGCCAGGAAGGGGAGCATTTCCAAGACCACTTCAAGATGTAGTCCCCAATTTCCACTACATTCTGCTCTGATAAACTTAAGAATATCCTCTATATCCATGTGCAGCAATCCTTGACTATTTCAAGGATTGGATTTTGCTTTTGATGAGGTCCTTGAATTTAGTTTGGACATCTGCATTGCATACCTGCTCTGTAGAAACAGACCTTTCCATCAGCCTCTTGTAGAAGATATGAACTTCATCCAGGTCAGGATTGCCTGTTCGAGCTATTCCAACAGCTTGCTGTACTGCTGATGTTACCTTGATCACAGTGAATCCACAGGTGTGTGATGCCACGTCATCTGCATCTTGAAGGAGTTGAGGAGAGGCACTTAAAGAACATCTGAGATGAGGGCATTGAGTGATGCGTCGACTAGGAGATGAGCTTGCACTGCTCTGGCAATGGTCTTGCCCGTCATCATGTGTACGACTGCCTTATGTACATACATGACCTCCAGTACTTCTTGAAGTTCGGATCCATCCATGAGACGACGTATGCATCCCCCAAAAAAAATCTCTGTGTGAAAACCCCGAAGGCGAAAGACTATTTTGCTTAAGTCACTTTCCACAGACTCATTCACAATGATAATGAGAGCCTTGCACCAAGGAGTTAATTTACAATGAAAATTGACATTAATTAAGTGTGCATCAGCTCATACACTTAAAATCCATTTAAATATGTTCAAAGAATAATGTTATTAAAAAATGATTTAAACATTTTTTTTGTTTTTGAAAAACCAAATTTGAAAAATAAATTTCAGCACTTTCCCTGACTTGTACTTCTTAAGAGTTTTGATATGTTTCAAGGACACCTTAATAAATAAATAACCCTTGAAATATTTTCTGTTGCCATTTTGGTTATGTTTTATATCGCTTGTACAATACCCCTTGTAAGACAGACATAAGACTTGACATTACATATTATCTCATGACAGCTTCAGTTATTACCCTCTGGAGTGTCGGTCAGCAGGAAAGTATGATGAACTTTGGGAAGAAGATGAGAGAATGAGAACCGATCAAAATGTGGACAGGAATTTAATGCAGTCCATCAGACCCACAAAGGGGACTGGATTCGTACTTTCATACCTGCACTGGATCTCATCTTAACGGTGAAGATGAACCCAAACATCACATCGGACAAAGCTGTAGCACCGAGTTCCAGACAACTTAGGTTTTGAGAATTTGGAATTCCATCACAATGGCTGAAAACAAACACACTTTCCAAAGTTGTGAGTTCAAATGATTTTGTTTTCCTAAAAGAAATGATTCAATAACTATGGAGTTGTTGAGGTTTATCATCCGAGATCTCGTTCATGTTCAACCGGTGCTTCAAAATGACAACCCTGAATGTATGTTTCATGTTGAAAACGAATTGTATCCTCCACAAGTCAAGTATTGTACCATTTAATGCACAACTTCGGGTGAAGAAGGTTGCTCATACAATGCAATGTCCAAGTAATCAGTTTCATCCCTCTGAAGGATCAAAACATACTTGAGGTCAATGGTGTGATAAAAGACTTAACATACTTGCAATCCTCTCCATTGAAAAGGCCTCACTCTCCTCCTTGTACTTTAAAATGATAGCTCTGTTTGATGATGACAAGAAGAGAAACGTTTGTCTCATTTCATGCAACTGTATTTGAAGTTCAAGGATAGAAAATAAACAAGGACACATGAGACTACTTGGCCCATCATGACTGCTCTCTCCCATCACATTAATGAATGGATTCTTTGAAATTCCACTTGGAAGCTATAAGGGTAGATTGCATGCAATAACAAAATCACAGTCGAGAGCACACGGTAGAACACATACCTCTGCCAGATTGAACAGTTTATGTTTTGTATGCCACTGATAGGCCGGGTGGATCCGGACCTGAACCAAAATCGAATCAGCTTGTTCTTGTCACCTAACCAACTCATCAACCAAGTTTTGTCATAACTCGTCCACAATGTTTTGAAATGTCATGATTGGTCTCCTCTATCTACTGCCCCCAATAGCAAATCAGCCTGAGAATTCTTCCAGAGAAACCTGCTCTCTCTTTTGCACAGATACATCGCATCCCATCTTCAGTTACCTATAGTAGCCTCCCATGATATAATGAATCCTGTGTTCAGGTAGTTGCTCTAAAACAACTTGCCTTCTCTTCCTGGAAAGCAAATACAACCAAAGGTGATCTAAAATCATTCCAAAAGGCCGCAACAAGTGTGCGTTCACTCTCAGGAGAGACAGAAAACAACCCTTTGCTGTCTCTCTGTCTTCTACCCTTTCCAGTTGCATGCAACTGTTCCTGGATTCTGTGCCTTTTGCACCTGTAAAGGTCGAGAGGTTTCTGGAAACCCTCGACTGATTTTGTAACTGGGCCGGACGGCGTCAGCACACTTGTTCTAAAAACTTGCACTGCTGCTCTTGCACATCCTCTTTCTGTTGTTTTTGCACTATAATTTTCCCTCGCCTAGGTCATCTTACATCTTGGTGGACATATTTTGAGAATTACTGGGCCCAAGGCATCAAAATGTCGATGGATGGATGTTGGGTGAACAGCTAATGGTCATTCATTTAGGCACTCTAAGTTCAGGGAATTCCTCAGATCTCTGTCTTTACCTCGTTACCTCTATCCCTCTATCGAAGTGGAGTAAAAGTTTGCACTGGATTTGCTGTCTCGCATCCTTGCTCTCCATGCCTATATCATGCATGTTCCTCCCAGCAAGTGGGCATGACAACTTCTCAGCACAGTTCGAGGTTCATTGCACTGTCACTTGTTGGCACTGTTGTGGAACTGCAGCTTCATGGATGGATGGAGAGTGAATTATTGATTTGGTAATGGTGGAATATGTTGTTGACATGCGACATAAATAATGTTGACACGTAAAGAGTAATTACCGACATATGATGTATGCATGTACATTGTGTGCGGTCGTGGAAGGAGAATGGTTGTACAGCTGACAGTCAATAAGTTTTGTTTTTTTTTGTTTGTTTGTTTGTTTTTTCTGTTTGTTTGTTTTTTCTGAATTCTGTTTAGCCAATATTGGGAACATTTACATTATTAAATCCTTTTATTTTATTTTGGTAACCTGATTTCGTTGCCTAATACACTAACATCACTAACTGTACCATTAAAAAAAATATAAGAAAGTTGTTGGTGTTAGGATTAGTGTTAGGGTTTGTGGTTAGTTTTAGGTTTAGCCTACTGTTGGAGTTAGTGTTAAGATAAGGGTTAGAATTAGTGTTAGGTTTAGGGTTAGTGTTAAGATTAGAGTTAAAATTAGTGTCAGGTTTAGGGTTAGTGTTAAGATTAGGGTAAGAATTAGTGTTATGGTTGGGGTTAGTGTTAAGATTAGGGTTAGAATTAGTGCAAGGGTTAGTCTTTGAATGTTACGATGAGGGTTAGTGTTTGGGTGAGTTTTTGTGTTACGATTAGGGTTGGAGGTCGGGTTAGTTTTTGTGTTACGATTGGAGTTGATGTTAAGTTTAGGGTTATGGTCACGGTCAAAATCTCAGAAATACAAAGCTGAAAAAAATTCCTAAATTTAGCCATGATTTTCAAATCAAGGAATATGAAAATAGCAAATTTTATTTCTCATGACATTTGTAAAATTACCTCATTTGTGAAATTGTATCCCAAATTGTTCTATGTTCTTAACCACAAGTATTATCTGCTCTTCTTTGAACAACCAACATTGGTTGATCAAGGAAAAAAAAAATCAACAGCCCAACGCCTGACTTGTTCAAAATATGACGGTTGCCTTAATGTCTCTTTCAAAGGGATCTCCTCACACCATGATGTGAGACTCATTATTATTCAACACTTCCAATCCCCGAGAATTGCAAACAAAATCAAAAGTAATGTCGGATCAGCAATTGCTCTATCACGCTCCACGGAGCTTCACGTCCAGCAGGAGGCACTGCAACTCTTCTCATGACGTGGACAAATCTCCATCCATTGGGGGTCTTGCTGGGATTGTCGTCTCGTAATTCACTTTCACAATCCCAATAAACTCATCCAGATCGGGATTTCTTAACGTAGGAATGAAATCTTCAGCATTGCATCTGTGTAAAATGTACAGTGGACTATCGCATTTGACCGAGTTTTTTGAATGTTGCTTAGCAATCTGCAAAATACTCGTATTTGTCACCACTGAATACCTCTCCTTGTCATGAACCTCAGCGCACTCGCACTCGCACTCGCTCTCGCTCTCTCTCTCACACACTCTCTCTCTCTCGCTCTCTCTCTCTCTCTCTCTCTCTCTCTCTCTCTCTCTCTCTCTCTCTCTCTCTCTCTCTCTCTCTCTCTCTCTCTCTCTCTCTCTCTCTCGCCATACTCTTCATAGAGTGTCGGTGCTACTGAAGCAGCTTCCTGAGCAAGGGTTATACCAGCAGTAGTTAGGTCAGGAATTTGCAATTTGTTCAGGTTGCTGGTGATAGCTCGCCTACTCTTTGCGAAGGACACCGTGGGATATTTAACCTTCAACAACGAATGTTGGCAGATGGGATGCCCGAACGTCCATCAGAGGAATGGCAAACACTTCGATGAATCACCCTGCTTGTGAAACACCGGGATGACCGTTTATAGTTGGGTCGGGATTCAAACCCAGCTCAAACAGCTGAGAGATGACTGTGTGTACTTCTAGGCCATTCTACCAACCAGTTCGCATTTTGACGCTTGCTAAATTAACGTGAAATTCTACCTTAATGTGAAAAATACCCCAAATCCGGGGCAACACTTTGTACCAAACACCAAAAGAACATTTGGTTGAAATGAAAATAGACTCCCGAGAGTATATAATGGAGCAAGTGGTGATTGGGTGTTAGCTGAGCAACAGTACAATGATGAAATAGCACAAAAAGGTGTTTGGCCTGCATGTGATGTGTAGAAGCTCCTCCACTACCCTTGGATCAATGCAAAAAATATATATAAATACAAAATCACAAAAATTAAAGGACTGCAGAGTACAATTAAAGGAATTGCACAGACTAAGAAAGCTGATTGTAAATACAGTATGGTCAGGAATGAAAGGATTGGGGTTGGAGGTGAGCATCTTGAATAGTTTTGGAAAGATGATAGTGAGCTACTGCATTAGTCCAAGTGACTGCAGTGAAGAGGTAAGGGAGGATGAAGGACTGAAGGTTTGGGGTAGGGTAGAGGTGGAGGATAACATCAAAATGTGAGATGGTCAATGGATAGTAGGCCATCAATCTGCCGAGAAGACCCTGTGCTTCACTCTCCTTCCGTGATATACCAAGTACGAACCCAGAGGGTCTGAGAGTGTACAACCTGTTGGCCTGCAACATGGGATGTTGCAACACCAAATGACAGTGGGAAACCATCCATCATGGTGCTCTGGATGCACTGCCCATATGGCATCGGCTGAGGACAACCAATAGAAGACTGTGAAACAAGAGCAAGAAGATAAAGCATGTTGTCTGCTTATGTCCATGACTCCCTGAAACGAGAAAAACAATGTCCAAAGGAAGCAAATTTGACTTTCCCTGTGTATCAAATGTATATTTACATGTATTGTTGTTAAAGAGGGCTAAGATTGCTAAATAATTAACAAAAAATTGCTGGCTGTGACTGGGAAGCTTTGATTGAATGTATTTAATCTCTGCAAATCAAAATAAATTTCATTTTCCATTAAGCTCCGACGGCGAATGAAATCGAAATAACCGAAGTACTGCATATCGTCATCCATGAAAGTGTTAACTGCGCCTGCGTCATGATGAAGTTGACAAAAGCAAATGTTCATCAAGATTTAAGTTTGTGCTTTGACAATGACACGAAAGGATATCGAATGGACGAAACGACGACGGAACAAAAAATCATTTAGTTTTGGCCGTTAATGACCTCGTCTTCAGAAGGGGCATTACTCTCGATGATAAGTCACCCTGATTTTGGGGTAGTTTTTCAAAGTATGAATGTTGATCAATACTCAAAAGATGAGGCCACAATGGTCCCAATTAGCAGAGATGGGACATTGCAGGAATTTTTAATCCCCATTTGAAATAACCCTTTTCTACCTGATCATTTGTCTGTACACCCTTCCATCCCCCATCTCTTCAGGGGTTATTGTTGGAGATGGAGTGTTTGTGTTGGAAATGGAGTTGTTACATTCAAGTTGGGGAAGGTTATTCTTGCCTTTGTAAACTGTACTAGACCTTTTGACAGGGGATAATTAAAAATAACAAGTGAAGACAAGCCACGCTGACAGCTACTGGGGTTTCTTCCTCGATCTCTGTTTTCTCTATTTCCCCTCACTTTCTCGATGAAGGATTGACACAATGGCATACATTTTGACCAAAGGAGAAGAAGCTCTGGTCCACATCGAGTAAAAAGGCAGGCCTAAGTAATGATCGGAGCCCACAAGTCTTTAGATAGGCCCGGGTCTAAAGTGTCAACAGCATGTCTGCATCCCCAAACCCAAAGGGCCGGCAGTTCAAGTCAAAGGCTTGCTTTTGTTGGAACAACAAATTGCTTTGGTGATCCCCATTGGAGGGAGGGGGGAGTTAAGGGGATGAACGATGTTCCACCAAAATAGGGACCTCACACATAAGAATTGTCTTAACAGGGTGTTATGGTATGTACAATTATTTTAATTTCAATGGCTTCCTGAATTCAAAGCTTTAGTTAGTTGGTGTCCCGATGTTATGTAAGTGACACTGACACCAATTCGAAAATGGATGTCATAACTTGAAATTGTATGGACTGTTCTTCCAATAATTCCATCCTGGTTTACTTTCCAAAATCCAGGCTGACAGCATACCTTATCTCTTTTATTCCTCGTTTCTCCCATTTATGGAACCACCTTCCAGGGGCCATTCTTTCTCACTCTTACCTCCAGAGC
This sequence comes from Eptatretus burgeri, assembly GCF_056783735.1. NCBI lineage: Eukaryota > Metazoa > Chordata > Myxini > Myxiniformes > Myxinidae > Eptatretus > Eptatretus burgeri. The sequence continues at coordinate 144,160,065 of NC_140962.1, read as the reverse complement.
TTCAAGCAAGCAGTGCATCTCCACCTGTTGTCATCGCCCATTAACCCCTTCGAACCGAACATTCCAATTTACAGGTGACGATGTTTCCTCTCTTCCTCTCTCTCTCCTCTTTACCTGTTCATTCATTAAACCCGACATAGTCTCTGAAACCATGAATAAGCAGACATGCAAGCGTACATCATTTCAGGTTTTTTTGTTGAAGTTAGGGATCATCAATAACTATCATCATTTTTAAAAGTGTCCAAAAAGTATGTTGGGAGGGAGGGGGTTAATGACCCATGTACACTTTTGAAATTTTCGAAAAATTCTGATCAATATTTTGAATGCCCTACAGTTTTGAACATACGATTTTAGATGAGGGAGTGGTAAAGAGTGTACATTTTGTGCACTTTTGAAAATTCTAGTAATTATGGATGACCCCTAAATTTATCATACCTGACTGTTGGAGCTTCTTTTCCAGGCACTGATGTCATACATCCCAAATACTTCTCCCTCAGCTTGGTCAGGCAGTACACTTTGTGATTCTTGAGAAGCTTTTCCTCGATCACTGTTTTGCAGAATACTTCAAAATCTGCATCTACCATTCTTCTCTCCGAGTCACTGTAAGGATATATATATATATATATATATATATATATATATATATATATATATATATATATATATATAATCAGAATTACAATTATATTTATTATTAATGTAGCTCTACAAAAAAAAGAAAATGTAATAAAATCTGAAACGCGACTGTTTTAAACAAGAGGATTATTGATATTGATATGGTTAAATTACAAGATAAATGCAAAAACTTACTCTTCTTCCGGCTTTTTTTTGTTCAAAAAGCGTGTATATTCTCGGTAACATGATGAATGATACTGGACCTCAAGCGCAACACAGTCTTTGTTGCGAATATGACGCAGGATGCTCTCATCTGACTTCATATCTGCAGCAACTCAAAGTTTGCCTGTGAATAAAAATATGAATAAAACATTTCTGGGTTATACCTCTTAAGCTTTAGAATAGTAAGTATTTACTGATAAATGCCATCATTTATTTATCTTTTTACTACTCAATACCAGAGGTATACATCAACTTACCAGCATCAATAGTCTCCGCTTTTACAAGCTTATCGAATTGACGATGAGACCGAACTTTTATGTACAGCTCTCTGTTTTTACAGATGATACATACAGTATCGCTGGCAAAACATGTTTTCGTTGGTGGGACTCAGCTGATGAGAGACCAATTGCTCCTGATCTAAGAGTTCTTTTAGTCATGGCAGGTGGCAGATCACTACGGTCATCATCTCCAGCACCCACTGCTGCACTAGGTCCTCCCACTTCAACATGCTTGTTTTTTTACCACGTTCAATGTTCGTTTTGTTGGTAAACTTCGAATAGCATGCACGATGGTGTCCAAACGAGGGGTCGATATGATCAAATGATAACGCCCATTCCTTACGGTGGTCAGTGGCAAGGCGCCTCTCTTCACCATCAAGGCCCAGCCAGGCTTGAGCAGAGTCACAAACCTTCCCCCAACTTTGATTTGTAAAGGAGACAACATTCGATTGGTCTTTTAGACAAAGATGAACCATACAAAACTTCTTCTTTGAAGAAGGAGAGGTTCGTCGTGTCGGCAAACTGAGCACTGCAATATTGTTTTCTGCACGGAGAGAAGAGAATCTGATTGGTCGAAGAAATTGCCGTCTCATTCGGAAGCGGCGGTATTTATGCCAACTTTGAAGTCACAATACGACCATACCTGCAACTTTGTGAAAGTGCCAACAAGTCGATTCGTGTTATATGAGATTTAATGTATATATTTCCGTTGAGAATAAGTCGTTCCTCGATTATGGTCACAAAACTGAACGAACGGAGGAAGCGGCTCATGGCCTATATGGAGTGGATTCCAGGGAGGATCTCAGAGAGATCAAGCTGCGGTGCATCGTTTGTGAATGTCAAGATCTCTGACCTTGATTTCGCATATGATGCAGTCATCTTTGCGGAGACTTTAGATATCCTTTTGGAGGTCCTCGAGGTGTTGAATGAGGAGTCGGAGCCGCTGGGGTTACGGGTTTCCTGGGTCAAAACGAAGATCCAGGCTTTCAATGACATCTTGGATGCTGCTTCTTGTCTGTGCCTGTTTGTGGTGAGGATGTTGAGGTCGTGGAGAGAATCACTTAACTCAGCAGTGACATTCATGTCTCTGCTGGCTGTGAGTTAGAGGTCAACAGACGTCTGGGTCGGGCCTGGGGAGTCATGGATTCACTCGATAATGGGGAGTGGCACTGCCGGTACCTGTGCGGGAGGACAAAAGTCCGAGTCTTCAGGTCGTTGGTGCTTTCAGTCTTGCTCTATGGATGTGAGACTTGGACTCTGACCAAGGATCTGAGACAGAGACTTAATTCCTTTGGTACCAGGTCTCTTCAGAGAATCCTTGGCTATCGCTGGTCGGACTTTGTGTCCAACGAGCGGTTGCTGAGAGAGACTCAAATGAGATTTGTTTCCTGCATAGTCCGTGAGCGTCAGCTGCGCTGTATGGACATGTGGCTCGTTTTCCTGACGCTTATCCTGCTCACCAGATTCTCTCAGCGAGGGAGTCTCATGAGTGGAGGAGGCCAGTGGGCCGACCACGTGCCTCATGGTTGCAGCAGGTTGATCGGCATCTCAAGGAGATTGGGATGGGCCAGGCATCTGCCTGGGAGATGGCCAGATGGAGGCCCCTGGAGTACCGGCGGAAAGTGGACACAGCGACGCGCTGCTTTGGCGCATGTATATATATGTGTGTATATATATATATATATATATATATATATATATATATATATATATATATATATATATATATATATATATATATATATATATATATATATATATATATATATATATATATATACACACACACATATATATATATATATATATATATATATATATATATATATATATATATATATATATATATATACATATACACATGTGTGTATTGTATTGTACATAGTGTGTGTGTATTGTACATAGCTGAGTACGTAGCTCAGGCAGATAGAATTCCTGAATCATTTTGCGATAGTTCCTCTGGTTTACCGTGCAAGTGCGTCCCTGGTCATCTTCAAAGAAGTATGGACCAATTATCCCATACCAACCAACCGCCAGCCACATGGTGACTTTGAGAACAGATCGAGGCACCAGTTCAGTTGATGCATTACCAGGATTTTCATTTCCCCAGTACCGAAAGTTTTGCTTGTTTACCTCCTCGGACAAGTGAGCATGGCATTCGTCCGTCATGTGAAGTTTTTTGAGGAAGTCTGCATCTTCCTCCAACTTTCCTGAGAACCAATTTGCAAAGTCTAGTCGTTTGCGTTTCGGTTGATTAGTAAGCACCGTTTCCGTTTGAATTTTGTATGGAAAGGCATGAATGTCTTGGCGAAGGATCCTCTGAACGGTGCTCTTATGAATGTTTCTCTCGGCAGAAAGTTGTCGAATCGATATTTTTGGACTCTGAACGACCGCCTGTCTCACCATTTCCACATTTTCTTCACTACGACCTGTCCTCTTCCGACCACTGTGACCCTTGGAAAGGTCACAGATGGTTCCCACATTGGTAAACTTTGCGATAGTGCACTTTATTGTCCGAAAGTTTGGTGCATGGCGCAAGTGGATCCCGAAATGTCTCGAGTAAAGACGTGTTGCACCTGTATGACACTTTTTGTCTGGTGCCCAAGTTCAACAATTTTTGTCCGTTGTTGTACGGTCAGTCTTGGCATTTTTCTAGCGCTTGCTTGGTATCAAAATAAACTTCAGGGTCTCTGCAACAAGAAATGAAGCATTAGTGACAAAATTACTGCTTTTTTAGGATCAAACGAAGCATTTTAAAAGTTGTATATTTTTGGGGATACCCTATACATATATATATATATATATATATATATATATATATATATATATATATACATATATATATATATATATATATATATATATATATACATATATATATATATATACACATCTATATATATATATATATATATATATATATATATATATATATATATATATATATATATATATATATATATATATATATATATATATATATATATATACATATATATATACACATCTATCTATATATATATATATATATATATATATATATATATATATATATATATATATATATATATATGTACATACATATATTTATTTATATATTTATATGTATACATATATGAGTGTATATGTATATATAAATGTATGTTATATATGTATGTTATATATATATATATATCTATATATAAACATATATATATATATATATATATATATATATATATATATATATATATATCTATATATAAACATATATATATATATATATATATATATATATATATATATATATTTTTATATATAGATGTGTATATATATATATATTTATATTCACAAAAATATTTATGTACAAACATACACATATCCGATTGACGTCCGTTCGGCGGGGCATGGCCCGCGTCCGTTCGGCGGGGCATGGCCCGCGTCCGTTCGGCGGGGTATGGCCCACGTCCGTTCGGCGGGGCATGGCCCACATCCGTTCGGCGGGGCATGCTCCACGTCCGTTCGGGGCATGGTCGACGTCCGTTGGGCGGGGCATGGTCGACGTCCGTTGGGCGGAGCATGGTCGACGTCCGTTGGGCGGAGCATGGTCGACGTCCGTTGGGCGGAGCATGGTCGACGTCCGTTGGGCGGAGCATGGTCGACGTCCGTTGGGCGGAGCATGGTCGACGTCCGTTGGGCGGAGCATGGTCGACGTCCGTTGGGCGGAGCATGGTCGACGTCCGTTGGGCGGAGCATGGTCGACGTCCGTTGGGCGGAGCATGGTCGACGTCCGTTCGGAGGATCATGGTCCATATGCATTTGGAGGGGAATGGTCCATGTGTGTTTGGAAGCATATAATCCATGTGTGTTTGGAAGCATGTGGTCCCTTTATGTTTGGAGGTTCTTAGTCCATGTGTTTGACAGTGCGTGGTCCAAATGTGTTTGGCGGTGCATTGTCCATTTGCGGCACATTTGCAAACTAGTCTCGCATCACCCTTATTGTTTTCGTCCAGACCCATTCTATTCTCGCATGGTGGATTGCCCTTATTGTCACGATGCATTGTTTTGTTTGTCTGTCTGATGTCTGTCCATTCATTCACTTATATCTTGTAAATATTGAAAATGGAAAATTGTAGGGTCATCAAAGTCGGCAGATATAATGGGGGGCCCGTGGGGAATTTAGAGTGAAAATAGCTTTTTTTTTAAAACATTATTAGCTTTAAATGATTTTTCAATTTTGGGGGAATTTGTAATAGGGCAGAGATGTCATCTCTGTTATGGCTTGAGTGATCGCCACCAATCTTCGTAGGGATAGTGTAGCCCCCATGTGGATTAGAATAAGGGGCAGGGGTGGATGATTTGGGATATGGTAGTAGGGGTTCGTTGTGTTTGTTATCTTGGGAGCAATGGAGGCATCGCACGTGGACGAGCACTTGGCACTTGTTTACCGTGAGGCTCAATTTTGATGGTTGAGCACCTTGCTCATTCTGGACTCTCCCAGATGCTCATTTCCAACTCATTCCTAGCATGGCCACTTAAGAAGTCGTAAAACTCCTTTTAAAATGAAATATCTAATCAGAATTTACTTAACCTCTTGATGTAAAAATAAAAACATGAAAAATCACTCAGTGTGACAACTTGGCAAAACAGCACAAGGTAGAATGGCACTCGGTCGAGTGTATATCTCTGCCAGGTGGAACAGTTCACATTTTGCATCCCACTGATGGGCTGGATCCAAACCGAAAGCCAATCTGCTTTTTCTTGTCACCTATTCAACTCATTCACCTTGTTTTGTCATAACTCGTCCACAACTTTTTGAGATATAGTGATATATTTAGTTTTTGGCCCTATCTATCAATTTTAAAAATTGGGCCTCTGTTGACATTTTGACTTTAAAATTAATTGGTTGTTGAATTCAGCAACCTGACATGAAAATGATCTTCAAATTTCAAGTCAATCGGATGAAAATTGAGGATTTTAGAAAATTTTGCCCAAATTGGCCTTTTGGCCTATATTTACCTAAAAATTAATAGGTGTTTGAAATCAGCGACCTGACATGAAAATCCTGTTCAAATTTCAAGTCAATCAGATGAAAATTGAGGATTTTAGAATATTCGGTGCAAATTGGCCTATTGGCCTTTGTGGACCGTTTGGCCTATGTTTACCTCAAAATTTATAGGTGGTTGAATTCAGTGATCTGATATGCAAATGGTCTTCATATTTCAAGTCAATCGGATGAAAATTGACAATTTAACAAACAATTAAAAATTTTGGCCTATTTTGGGTTGACCTTATGGCCTATGTTGACCTAAGATAACCTCAAAAGTAATGGGTAGTTGAATTCACTGATCTAACATACATGCAAATGCTGTTCAAATTCCAGGTCAATCGGATGAAATTTAAGGGTTTTATCAAATTTGGCTCAAAGTGGCCTATTGGCCTTTGTAGACCTTTTCAGTCCACCGAATTTTACAAAACTTCAGTGCGGGACCGTCGCAGCATCGGTGACATTAATCTCTGAAAATTTCAGAATGATGAGTTGAGCAGTTTGGGCTGGAGGCAAGCGGACACATAAACACACAAACAAGAAGACGACGTTGTGCAGAGCGCGATACTTGCAAAATCCAGGAAACAAATTTGGCCTCAAAATCAATTGGTGGGTGAATTCAATGACCAAATATGCAAATCCTCTTCAAATTTCAAGTCAATCAGATGAAAATTGAGGATTTTGGAAATACCACCTTCGTTGTTGACCTTGAGCCTACATTGATCTTTTGGTCTCTGTTGACCTTAAAAATAATTGATTGGTTGAATTCAGTGACCTGAAATATAAATCCTCTTCAAATTTCAAGTGAATTAGATGAAAATTGAGGATTTTAGAAACACCACCTTAGTTGTTCACCTTTGACCTATGTTGACCTCAAAAATAATTGGCTACTTGAAATCAGTGACCTGACATATAAATCCTGTTCAAATTTCAAGTCAATCAAATGAAAATTGAGGATTTTAGAAATCTCATCTATGTTGTTGACCTTTTGACCTCAAAAAAATAGGCTTCTTCCTTATGACACATTCTACCATGTGGTGGAGTTTTGTGAAGATCAGTTTAAAATTGTGACCTGTAGGCGACAAACAGACAGACAGACAGAACAACAAAATCGACTTGCCACTATACTTGAAAAATCTTCGATTGTGCAAGTAACAAACGCACAAACAAACACAAACAAACAAACAGAGGCGATCAACATACTTGTTAAAAAAAAATTGCCAAGTAATAAAAGCAATTTGAAAGACATTAAGATAGACATAACAAGCCATTTTCTTGGGTAATTATGTGGTGTTAGGATTTATCCATGGATGGATTGTAAGAGATTAGAACTCGGGGAAAAAGTTGTCCGAGCGGCGGGTTCTTGGGAGAGACTTTCCAGAAACGATCCCAGGGGCGTTTACAAGATATACAAGTCTGCTCGTATGTCTGAGAAAGTTTTGAGTTTTAGGTAAGCCTGCTTTCATCCTGAACTTTGTGCTTGCACAGCCTCTATTTAGTCTCAATCCAGTTGCCACATGTGAAAGTTAAGCTATTATATTACATACACCCTTGCGATAAGTGGATATTGCTTTTTTTCTGAAATGCACATCATTATATGGTAAAACGTACCATGTGGAGACAAACTGTTGCTTGCTATGTTCAACGTCTCGACATTTTTATTTTAAAGATAAATGCAAGTGCGACAATCAACAAAGTCTTTCTCTCTCGCCGTGACATCAATGTGTTTTCTTCGACAGATCTTTAGTGCCTGTGAACTTGTAAAACGGAAATCTTTTTTTTTCCCTCCCTCCATCCATGGTAGGAAACAATCGAATTGCCCTTTTGATCCGGATCATCAATGGACACGTTTCCTCAGCAATGGAAGGAGCTTTTCCATTATTTACAATTCACATGAGTGACCTTTGGCCTTTTTTTTTTTTCTACTGATGACTCCACTCTATGTTGTCCAGATCACCAGTGATCCAATAGACATAATACAGCTGCATCCTTGTCTACTGATCTGGAGGAAGAAACTATGACCGGCTACATACTGGAATGAAATAATTAATTTGTTTACACTTAAACAGTATGGCAGAGTAGGAGAAACTACTTGGTGCATTGGGAAATTCTTGGCCATGACAAGTAGTACTTGATATGATGGGCAAAGAACAGTTGCTAGAAGGTTGTTCCAATGTTTCCATTGTTGTTCTACACTGTCGACCAGAGCATAGTCATCATACATCCCACAAAAGCCGAGGGGCGAGACCTGCTCCCCACTGTTATAGTTAGGTCAGAGGTCCTCCGTTTTCCACCTGCTACTCCAAGCATCATCTCGCCCACCTGCCTAACCCCAATGGGCCTCACATTCTCGAGACAAAACCATCCTTTGTGAGTAATTTCTACATTCGGACTGCCTCCCCACCTCCAATGATTTGTTTCCTCCTCCTGTCTGTAGTACCACTTACCTTTGTCCACCCAGGCCTGATCTTTCCCCCAGTCCCTTAAAGTCTCGTCACATTACCACGTCCGGTCAACTCCCTTGCCTGCCATTGATCTTTTCACAACCGTGACCTTACCTGTCAGTGGCCAATCCTCACATTCTCCTTTTCCCATTTCTACACGTATCTGTATTCTTTGTTCAGCTATTCCAGAGATCTTGACAATCTTAACACAAAAACAAAACGTTGGTGATACATTTTTGGTAACCCTGATTCGTAAACAAACCTGTTTCATATGATAATGGAGCATTCTATTCATCTTACTGCTGGGAGGTAAAAAAGGATAATTTCTTACCTCCGCCATCTTAGGTAGAGGAGGTTATGTTTTCACACCACTCTCTGTTTGTTTGTGTACAGGGTTTCCCAAAAAGTTGAAGACTGATCCAGATGAAATTTGGTGGGCAGGTTGGGTGTGTGACAAGGACGAATGAATTTGATTTTGTTGAAGATCCGGATCCGGATCCAGATCCGATAACATTTTCAGTGATTCTTCACCATTGAGAGACAGGACGAAACTCGTATATAGCACGATATCTCAAAAAAGTTGTGGATGGATTCTGATGAAACTTGATGAACTGTTTGGGTGTGTGAAAAGGAAGAATCGATTAAATCTTGGTGAAGATCCGAATCTGGATCTGAAGACGATAATTAGTAATGTTTTTTTTTTTTTAAGTCATTCTTCACCATTGAGAGATGAGGCTAAAAATGATATATAGCATAATATTTCAAAAATGTATTGGGCCCGATATGTTCTCGTGGATCAGGCATGACGGGGTGGAGGTATGCGCTCTACCGAGTGTCCTTCCAGTTTATAGATATCACAGTAAGCACAAACAACAATGAAGTGACGACATAATGTTTAATTTTCAACATCACTTTGTGTGATTCGAAAAAAGACAGACCATTGCCAGCATTTTTCAGATTTTATCTGAATTTCTGAAAATGAATGATCAATTGTCTGAGGTTCAGATGAATGCAGTATAGTAGTTCACGCGGAATTAATCCATTTATAACGTATGCATGCATGATGGAATCCATCTGCCACCCATCCCCTTTTTTCCATCTGCTCCATCCATTCCCCCATCCATTCCTGTCAATCCCTGCACAACAAGCCAGTGAATACAAACATATATATATATATATATATATATATATATATATATATATATATATATATATATATATATATATATATATATATATATATATATATATATATATATTGTTGTGGTTCTCCACCCGCCAGCGTGCGAACGACCGTGTTTAACTAATAGCGGCCGCTTCGCCCACCGAACGTGCAATCCAGTCGCGGCTTTCCGGATCAACGCCGAAAATCAGCCACGGGTGTGGTTTAAGCACACCACAGCCAAGTCAATATTCTACCTGTACGCGACAGGGTCAATCGCCGAACTGTCGATATACCTAATTAATCGCGCGGGCAGACAGCCGAGATACTGTACCTCAACGGGGCCGCTTGGAAACGAGCCACTTAAGCAGCTCACTTCGTTTTGGGATGACCGAGCGGGGGTATTTATCGCGCAGCCCCGTTGGACCCGATCACTTTATCGGCTATTTAAAAACCACCTATATTCCGAATGCAGAATGACAGTTCAATTTGAGAAAAGGACACAACAAACGGGTTGACGTTTAAACAAGCACATTTATTGAATAAGCGGCACATATGCAGTCATGTATCAAGCAACGCAAGACATGCGTGCAGCTTGCAATCGACAAAGGCAAAAACAAAAGCACGCATGCAATCATGTAACATGCAAGGGACAAACCACGAGCAATGCAAAAGAGCTACTACCGTCTATCTATTATGTACACACATAACAGTTCTACTTAAAGACATGGGGCCACAACGTTCATGCAAAGAAACAAAGGAAAAATCCCATCAAAGACAAGGGGTAGACTGGACCCCTTGGGGTCTTTATAAACACGGAGCCGTGTAGACCGCAAAGGCTCCGAGAGACCGGGCTGGCAACCTTGTCCCTCGTGGTGACTCGCGAGGTCGACCCTCGACGTCCCCTCTCCAGTGACCCACGGGAAGGCACGGTACGGCAGGCTGCGCGCCTTGACTCCGCTGCGCTCCAGTCCCCTACCGCGGCTCCACACACTGCCCACAACTCCGACACGACACTATATCCTCTCCTCCACACACCTCTACAACCTCCAGCAGCCGACTCTAGGCTTGCGTTCAGCGCGCCCTTTTATCTCCACGGCACCTCGCCCCTCCCTTCCGCCCCCCCCTCTTCCAGCATGTGCGGGGAAACTTCAAGAAGAAGGGCGTTTTCCTCGCCGAATCGGGGCCTTTCTCATTCTTCTTCTTTTTCATAGTTGGTGTCGCTTTATAATCCTTGGTGTTGGGTTATTCTCCTGCTGCGTTGGCCGGCGCAGATGTTATTCGTTGGGGGGTGGGTCCGTCGTCTGCTTTGCACTGATGAATGGCAGGCTTCTCGCAACCGTGTGCCGAGGTGGCAATGCATATATATATATATATATATATATATATATATATATATATATATATATATATATATATATATATATATATATATATATATATATATATATATATATATATATATATATATATATATATATATATATATATTGTTGTGGAAATAGAGCCTGGTGTTGGCGCAGTGGTTAGGGCAGCGGCTTGGGACCCAAAAAGTCCTGAGTTCAAGCCCCGTTGGGCCACTGAATATATATATATATATATATATATATATATGTATATATATATATATATATATGTATATGTATATATATATATATATATATATGTATATATATATATATATATGTATATATATATATGTATATATATATATATATGTATATGTATATATATATATATATATATATATATATATATATATATATACTGCATATGTGTGTATAGGTATACAGATATATGTATGTACCAAGTCGTATAACACCAGGGGGTTGACAGCCTGTCATCCTTCCGAGGTCGGCGAAATGAGTACCAGTTGAACTGGGCCCAGTGTATGCCCCGGTTGGAATAGGTGTACCATATCCCTGTGTCGTAAGAGGCGACCAGGGTTGCGTCAGGAAGGGCATCCGGCGTAAAACATGTGCCAAATCACGATGCAGATCATATGGATGATCCGCTGTGGCGACCCCTCACGGGAGCAGCCGTATGAAGAAGAAGAAGATATATTGTTGTGGAAATGGCCTTCAGTGTGTTACTAAATATAAGATTAGCCCAGATCCCCTGTAAAATGCATGTTTAGCCAGGTTGTTTGGTAAATGGACGCTACATGTGTGTCGGGAGGTGTAAGAGGCTGTTCATCGTTGTTACATTGGTGGTGGACCGAGAGGTTCTTCTTCTTCCTTCTTCTCTCCGGACAATGGACTCCGCCCAGGGTGCTGAGATGGGGAGTGGCCTAGAGAAGGAAGTGAAACTGAAGGGAGGAGTTTGTCGGCTTCATAATGAGGCGCGCCCTAAAAAGAAAAGGTGGTAAAACTGAGAGCATGGAGTTGGGCAGTCAGGCTTCGAGGCGAGTGAAAAAAGGAAAGGCAGTGTTGAATCTGCCGGGAGAGAAAACTCAACCTGAGCGCGCCGAGTCTGCCCTTGGCTGGATGAGAAATGACTGGTGGGGGTCGTGATCTGCTGTGTAGGGGACGGCTGTGTCTGTGCGATCTGCTTCATGAAGGAGGCAGGAGAAACGACTAGAAGCTGCCTGCACGTTGAGTCGGCGATCGACTTTCATGAGAAGGTCCTCGACACGTTTGTCGATCCGCTTACTGGAGCCCAACACCTCGATTTGGCCTGGTCTGGTGAACAAGCCAGGCCTGGACTTGCTTGCTCGATCTTGTGCGAAACCAGCTGAAACCCACCATCGATCTGACGGTCTTGTGCCATCGACCTTATGCGTTGTCAGAATGCACGGAGGCCACGTGCGTGGGCGGTGCGACAAAAGGAGGACGAGCGTCATCTCGCCACGCGGCGTGTTTGAGCTTGGGCGCTCGAATCCGTAGATATCTGCTTGTCATGAGCCACATTCGTGCCTTTGATACTTTCCTCTCGTCCATGAAACATCACCAAGTACTCTGTGTCTTGTCTGCATGCTGTC
>NC_140962.1:144137338-144142338 GCF_056783735.1 Eptatretus burgeri | reverse complement strand
TGGTGGCGATGGTGCCGGAGTACGTGCTTCCCAGCACGCCGTGTGTGGATGAGGCACGGAGTATGAGTGAGGAACCGCGGGTGAGTGCCCCCGCGTGTGTGGATGAGGCACCGCGGTTAAGTGCCCCCGCGTGTATGAGTGAGGCACGGTGTGTGGAAGAGACCGCGTGTGTGAGTGTCGCCGTGTGTATGAGTGTGGTACCGCGGGTGAGTGCCCCCGCGTGTATGAGTGAGGCACGGTGTGTGGATGAGGCACAGCGGTTGAGTGCCCTCGCGTGTGTGGGTGAGGCACCGCGGGTGAGTGCCCCCGCGCGAGTGAATGGAGCACCACGTGTGAGTAGTATGGTTTGTGTGAGTAGTGAGGCACGCGTGAGTGAACGGCCGTGTGCAAGGTCGCTGTGTGCCAGGGAGACCGTGTGTGTGAGAGAGCGGTATGAGAGGGAGATGTCGGTTGGCATGCGGGAGCACGCAGCCGCGTCTCCCGGTGTGAATGTGATGGTGTGGACTGTGTGTGTCGTAACACGCAGGTATGCGTGTGTGGAATGGAGACGGAGACGGCGACAGAGGAGAGAAAGCCGAGTAGCGGCTGTAGTTGTTTCGAGGACCGTGCCGGGTTCACCCAGCAGTGAGCACGCGGTTCGTGCTGTGCAACGCACGAGACCACCACGTGCTCGCTTGCGAGAGTGAAGTCCCGGTCCGGAAACGCACGCGGTGGATTTGCCGATCCCGCGGACGGACAAAGTTTAGGCAGGTAAATGGATTTGGACCGGACGGGTTCTCCACGCGATCGTGTGTGTTAAGCTCCAACGGGCAAAGCACATGTGTTCGCGTGGGGAACCCCTCGAAACGTGGGGCTTGTGTTTTTTTTAATATGCGCACGGTGACGTCATGGCTGCACGTGGGGTTGGAATCCGGCAGGAGGGGTATCTCTGCCGGATGGTCCCGTCCAAGGAGGGACGAGGAACACGTGCAGCTGCATGACGTCACGGGCAGTTGCAAAGTGCGCGAGCTCTGAGTTGCCGCGCAGGTGCTGCGCATGAAAAAAAAAAAAAGGCAAGCCTCACTTTCGGGTGTACAGGATTCCTGGGCAAGGGGTGAAAGACCCCCTTACCTGGGCACAGGATGGAAACTAGTTAGGGGGAAGGGTTAGCTTAGCTAGACCGACTTCATGGGGCAGGGGTAAGTCCTCATGGAGTCCGTGGAATGGATTAGTTAGAGGGATTGTAGTCAGATTTAGGTTGGGAAATAAAATGAGTTAGGAGACAGTGACTGACAGTGAGTGTGTAGAGGGGACGTAGTTTAGCTACGTAGTGTTAAAAGGAACGTGCTGTAGTTTAAGGGACGACGTGGGAGCACGAGTTAGTTAGGGGAGGTAGTTAGAAGGATGGCAGAGTTCAGCAGTGTGTGTTGAAAAGTTGGTGAGTTATGAGGTGAAGACATGTTGAGTGAGGTGGAAGCATGTGCTTGGTGAGTGAGTGAGGCCAGCGGGTCTGTGTGTGTGGAGTGAATGGGGAATGCATGGTGCGATGAGTGATTGGGGGGAGGAGTGACTCCCGCCCAAGGGACCCCGGGGTCAGTATAAAGTGAGTTAGGGGGTTAGTCAAATTTACAAAACGGAGGTCGTTTTGTTGTTGGTGGGAAAGTAGGCTCGAGCCCCATTTGGAGGGTGCAGGAGCCCTGTTGACGGGCTTGGGAGCGTGGCTGCGAAAGGTGAGTATCGCTGAGTGGGTACCCGGGCACCAGGCTAGTCGGCCGTGGTAGGCCATGGGCCCATGGGGGCCGGGATAGAGTAGTGGGCACGGGTGCGCCTGCTTGGTGCGGGGGCCGGGGCGCCATTAGCCGCGTGGGCAGTGCAGTGGGCACGGGTGACCCTCGGAAAGGGGCCAGGGAGGCCGGCCTGCCACGTGTGCGTTTCAGGGGAGGTGCCATGGGGGGCACTCCCCGGTGTTAGGGAGCTGGTAGGCTCGGAGGCAGTGTAGTGCCCGGTGGTGCCATAGCGGGAGAATCGGCAGAGGGTCGTGCCTGCCAAAGGGAGCCACGTGTCCTAGCCAGGAGACCGTGTGAGGGCACGGAGAGAAAATTGGGGGGCGAGGCCCGAAATTGTAAGGAAACCAACACAGGCGACGGGAATCTGGGTTGTTAGAACCAATAGTTTAAGCGAGAGGCGCTTGTTGAAAGCCCCGGGGTAGTTTAACTGTTAAATGGATAGGGTAGATTAGGAGATGTACCCCTCCGCACCATCCATCCCCTCGCTGTCGTTGTGGGCCGCTGGACCCACTTGGTGTTAAGATCGCCGAACTCTGGGGAGGCCATTCTGAGGCTTCGTTGGGCCTCGACACAGGACGTTAGCTCTCCCTTGTTCCCCTCCGGGAAGGGAACGTAGGGGTTGGGAGTAGGCTAGGTGACAGGATAGGTTAGCCGAACAAGGACGATAAAGGGGGTTAGGGGACGATTTATAGTGGGGAAGTAAAAATAAAAACAACAAAAAAAATAAGTGGGGGCTAAATTGGTTTTTCACAAATTAAGGGAGTGGGTATGTACAGTGACAGGCAAAGGCGATAGGTTGGGAGGGAGACAGGTAGGTAGGTCCGAGCCCGCCTTCCGAGTGGCCAGCACCACCGCACTCCCTCCACCAACCTCCACTGAACGGCAAAGGCTGGCCAACTTCATCGGCTGGCCGTGTTTTGCTGCAAGGCAGAGGCCGGCTAACTTCATCGGCAGCTGTTGTTGTGCTGCAAGGCCTGTGCCGGCCAGTTCATCTGCTGGCTGTTTTCTTCAAGGCCTGTGCCGGCCAGTTCATCTGCCGGCTGTGTTTGCCTGCAGCGGCCTTCTTCTGCGGGCTGTGTTTGCCTGATCACCTTTGCCATGCCATGCCCACTGCCCCTGTTCACCAGCCCCGTTCAATTTTGCTTTGCCCCCCCTGTTCATTTCCATGTGCGCCAGGATCAGAAAGCAACAGTTTGCAAGCTGCGAGAACTGCCCTGTTGGCAGCTACAACACGGGCCTGCAGTGGCGGCCCGTGCACCGTGTTTGTGTTCATGCATCCATTCGTTGTGCTCATTGCGTGTGCCACTTGAGCTGGCACGGAGACTACGTTTGTGCGGCCCATGCACCGTTGTGGTTCACTGAGTTCAGTTCAAAAGGGAAGGCCTTGGACTGCGTGTGAGCAGCCAGCCACGTTCCCTGTCACCTGCATTGTTTGAGTCAGAGACTGCATGTGGGCAGCCTGGCTCCCTGCTAACTGCTTTCTTTTGCAGAGTTCAATGATCCTGGGCCATGGTTTAGTGTAAGATTTGTAAGTTAAGGGTAAGATGTACTGTAAATATGAGTGCGCCCCCGGCATGTCTGTCTAGCGCCGGCAATTTTATTTAAGTCGTCCGTGTGAGTGAGTTTGTTTAGGTAGTTACGCAGCCCTCAGGTTATTTATTTTGGGGACACACGAATACCATGAATGTCGCACTCAGGGATCCGTAGGTAAAGTGTACTAGGGGAAAACTACACATGATGGCACACGAAAATTTGACGACTGGAGGCACGAGTCTGTAAAAAGGGAAGGGGTAGTGTTGTGGTTACCAGATTCGCAAACCACCATTCAGGTCCCTTAGGTGAGGTATCTCGGTAAGTGCATGTGTAGTTAGGCCCAAACCCGTTGTCTGGTGGGAATACATGTCATTTTAAACGTGCTGCGACTCTTTAGGATAGCCGTTTTTCTTTTACTATCTTTATTTTGGACCAATCGCCACCATCACAACCACAACATCAACCACCGACCACAACCACCGCTTCACCACAACCGCCACGACCTTCACGCACACCTCGCGGCCGTGGCATCGCCGCCGTTCTTGCCCCGCTGTGGGTGCCGGTGTTGGACTCGTGCAGGGCGCGCGTCGAGCGGCGTGTACAGAATCACGGATTTTCTGCTTCAAAAACGGATCGAAAACGACACACGCCCACTTTTGCCGTCCAATCGGTGAGCGAGGGGCGATTGGCCTGCCCCCAGGGCGATCGATATATGCAAATTTGTGGATCAAAAGCCTTCACGCCCACTTTTTCTCGGGCCAATGGGAGCGAGGTGAAAGGTCAAAGGGAGGGGGTCAAAGGCGAAGTTACGGGGGATAAAAGGACGGTGTTCGTCAGTCAAAGGAGTAGTAAAAGTCGGAACGAGAGGAAGGAAGGAGTCGGGAACGAGTGGTAAAGGTCGGAACGAGGCGAAGGAGTCGGAACAGAGAGTCAAGACTTCGCGGGGCGGTGGGAGCTGCTCGTCGTGTGCGTTGGAGTCGGAACGGAGGGACGAGCTGTGGAGAGGCGGCGAGGGATAATAAAGATCCTCCATACCCCGAGCATCAGCAACCCCCTCCTGTTCCCCCGCGCTGAGATAGTGCGACAAAGGGCCCCGTTCCCACCCCTGCCAGGCACTGTCCACGAGGCCCGCGGGTTGCGGGGCCATCGCCGCTCTCCGCGTCTCATCACCAGACGGGTAGGCCCGACCAGGTCTCGGCCCCAGGCCTACCTCATTCTTGAGGGTATTTCTTTTCCTTGGTTTTGGGTATGTGTTGTCGGCGCCGTCTGTGAAGTAGAATTGTATAAGTGTTGCCGTGTGCTCGGTAGTCGGTATTAGCTCTGCACTGTGTTTTCACTTTTATGTTTGCTTTTTGTGTAAATGGAATTGTGTTTTCTTTTTTGTGTGCATTTGGTGGAATTGTATTTGTGTGCTTTCCGTTCGTCGCGAATAAATGTGCTTTATTGTTGAACTGTTTCCCGCTTCGCTTCGTCTTTTTCCCCATTGAACCCCATCTTGCTTCACGTAAAGGGTTGGTAGTGGGCTGAATACTGCCCGATAATTAATCGAACCGTCGAGGTCGACGATAACACCGCCGAAGTTATTCTGATAGTGCGGAACGGGTCGCTTAAGTGGCCCGTGTCCGAAGTCGACCTGCGGCGAGGTGCGATCGCCCGGTCTACCTCCTCCGCGTGGGTACTTAGGTAGTTCGAATTTGGCGA
>NC_140962.1:144096825-144126825 GCF_056783735.1 Eptatretus burgeri | reverse complement strand
GCTTTGCTGGGATAGTGGAGGGGCTGTAAACATTGGCCAAAGAACTCCAAAGATACATCATACAGAAATCGGGCGCTACTTCTGACTCACCATGTATTTACATATACATATGTATATACGTAGAGGATAAATGGGGTTTCTCAGGCATCCATGCAAATGAATGGGGAAAAAGGGGAAAACTCTCTGAATCAACCCCAAAACAGGAGACTTATTCCCCCCCTCCCCCCATACAAATGAATGGGGAAACCTTTCTGACTCAAGGCTCATCAGGTTAAAACAGGAGAATGATTTTCTCCCTCTCCCATACAAGCTCATGTTAAATTGAGACCGATTCCCTTCCCTCCCATACAAGCTCATGTTAAATTGAGACTATCTCAAAGCCCAAAAAATCCAAATTAGGAGAATGATTTTCTCCCCCCCCCCACCCCGACTTTCGGCCCATCAGCTCAAAACAGGATAATGATTTTCTCCCCCTCCCATACAAGCTCTTGTTAAACTGAGACTTACTGATTAAAACACTTCATTCCACTCAAAGAGTGATCCAATCGAGTGTATTCATCCTTTGCTTTTGTAAAATGGGGTAGAACACAGTCGTGCAGCTGAAAATTTTCCAGAATTACTGAGCTGTTAAAAAACAGGAAGCTGTCCCCATTGTGTTCAAGCCTGGGTTATTTTCCAAGATTACGTAATCGCTTCCTCCAAGCAGCTTTAAAAGTCAGCTCTCGATCGAAAATCTTGTCTGACGGCTTTTTCATTTTTTCTCATCTTGTCCCAATGGTAAATGACTGAGATATGAACTATCTTTCATCTGATGAAGAAGAGAACCAATCACAATATTGGTAAGTTTGTGTGTGTGTATTGTTAAGTTTGGTTTACTCTGAGAATGACAGTGAAGCAAATAATTATTAATTAAATCACTATACGACTAATAATTATTGTTTATCTTTTCCTAACAGGTTCTCCCCACTAACATCGTTCATTACAAATGTGGAGAACGAATTATCTGATTTACATAACGAATGGATACAAATGAACGACTTTCTTGAAGAGATTCAAAATTTCAGGAATGATCTGATCGGTATTGTTGCAGACTGGAAACAAGTTCTCTCATGCCCATTGATACCGAAATCAAGGTGAGAAACACACACGTGCATGTGTGTATTTGTGTGTGTGTCTGTGAGTGTGTGCGAGTGTGAGTGAGTGTGTGAGTGTGTGTGAGTGTGTGAGTGAGTGTGTGTGAGTGAGTGTGAGTGAGTGTGTGTGAGTGTGTGTGTGTCTCTCTCTTTGTCTGTCCATATGTCTCTCTGTTTGTCTCTCTATCTCTATCTCTATCTGTCTGTCCATTTGTCTCTCTGCCTGTCTGTTTGTCTCTGTCTATCTATCTGTCTCTCTCTGCTTGTCTCTGTCTGCCTCTCTCTCCCTCTATTTTGATATCTCCCTTGTGTTTTGGCTCATTATTATTATTATTTTTTTTCCAGTTTAAACACCTGTCTGGTTGAACCCAACACACAGCTTAATCGTCTGGAGGAATCTGGCATGAAACTCGACATCTGAAGCAGACTGCTTGGAAATATTATCTATTTTTACAACTGAATGTTCAATATTTTTAATGTTGATAAATTATATTTGCTTTGCTTTTCATTATTACTTACAAAATCTTTAGATTTTTTTTCGTATCTTTAGATTTCGTAAGTATATTGATGACTTCCGTCCTCTGTTTGTGTTTGTGCGTTTGTTTGTAGGCAGGATAACTCAAGAATGGAAGAAGCTACCAATGTCAAATTACACCACATGTTTCAGGAGGGTGATGGCTAGTACTGATTAGATTTTGGTCAAAATCGGTCAAAGGTCAAGGTCACAGTGAGGTCAAACATTCGATTTTTGATGGTTTGGTACAGAATCATCGTATAAACTTCTGGTTTGCGTCGCTACCTTCTCCAGAGACAGCTTTTATTAGACAAGGTCAGAGGTCAAGTTGACGATTTTGTAAGTACCAGTCTATGACTGCTTGTTTAATTCTTAATTACAAGAAAAGAATAAAGGAGATGAAAAGGAGGGGTTGGGGGGGGTAGGTGCTCTCCCCCAACGACCCATCACCCCCCTCATCCCACCCCACACCCCTCCCCGTATGTGTGTGTGGGGAAGGGTGGGGGGTGGGATGAGGGGGATGGTGGGTCAAAGGTGGGGGCACACATGGAGGGATGAGGGGGTGGGTGGGGCTTGTGTGGGTGGGGTTTGTGTGGGAGGGGTTTGTGTGGGTGGGGCTTGTGTGGGTGGGGTTTGTGTGGGCGGGGTTTGTGTGGGTGGGGTTTGTGTGGGCGGGGTTTGTGTGGGAGTGGTTTGTGTGGGACGGGGCTTGTGTGGGCGGGGCTTGTGTGGGCGGTGCTTGTTTGGGGGGGTTTGTGTGGAAGGGGCTTTTGTGGGTGGGATTTGTGTGGGTGGGGTTTCTGTGTGTGGAGCTTGTGCGGATGGGTGGAGCAATTTTTTAAATTAAATAAACATGTTGTGCGTGGGGAACTAATCACTAGTTATGTGAATATGATGAATGTGGTTTTTGTGGGTGGAGCTTGTGTGGATGGGTGTGGTTTGTGTGGGTGGAGCTTGTGTGGTGTGGGGTTTGTGTGGATGGGCATGTGTGGGTGGGGCTTGTGGGCGGGGTTTGTGTGGGTGGAGTCAAAAAATAGTTGAAAAGGGGCAGAGTCAAAAAAAATATTTCAATTTATCTTTGTCTTTTGTAATTCCTGTGAATAAAATGAACCTAAAATCTCTTCCCCCTTTAAATCATATACCTTATAAGTCCAAGGAACTGTATCACTATCAACGATTTTCAAAAGCTCATTTATCCACCGCTTTGTTTTACCATTTTCAAAATGAGATTTCCACCTATATATTCTTACTATATCACTAACTTTGAACTTAGGCTTTCTGACATTAATCTCTTTTTACAGCGCGTGCGCTGTATACTATTGCACCGAGTTTGAAATGTCCCTGGCGTCGTCTACCACATCTCCGGTGGGTCCGGTGTCCCCCCCCCCACTTTCCTCAAGACAGCCAATGACGGCCGTCCGGTAGATGCAGTGCGTAACCTCGACGGAAATGGCGACAATTGACGGAAATACCCGAGTATTTCAATGGAAATTTGTGAAACTAATGTGTTATATATGTGAAAACCATTTAATTTATTGCTTGACGGAAAAAAACGAAGAAACGCTCCCCTCATGTACGAACGAAAGACGTCATTTCCGTCCACCATGGCATTTCGCGCCGAACGCAGAAAGCTAAGTTCTTCTTATGCCATCATTCTCTTTAATAATAGCCATAAACAAGTGTTTCGTCATGCATTAGTAGTCGAAATTTACTTACAACAAGAACGAAAAAATAATCTCCTCAGATTCAACAAGAACGAAAAAAACCCGAAAACATCACGTGCAGGACAAGACCAATCGAGCTGAAGGAAACGATACTGTAACTGCACTGCTCCTGATTGGTCAAAGGACACCACATGTGTTGTGTGGGCGGTCTTATGCACGAGGATTCCAGTCTAAGTTCTTCATTTTGCCATTATTCTCTTTCATATTAGTCATAAACAAGTGTTTCGTCATGCATTAGTAGTTGAAATTTACTTACAACAAGAACGAAAAAATAATAATCTCCTCAGATTCAACAAAACAAAAAAAAAAACCCCGAAAACATCATGTGGAGGACAAAACCAATCGAGCTGAAGGAAACGATACTGTAACTGCACTGCTCCTGATTGGTCAAGGGACACCACGCATGTTGTGTGGGCGGTGTTATGCACGAGGATTCCAGGCTAAGTTCTTCTTATGCCATCATTCTCTAATATTAGCCATAAACAAGTGTTTTGTCATGCATTAGTAGTTGAAATTTACTTACAATCATTCTTTTGCGGCCTCCTGCCACGCTGTATCGAACGATTTCATTCCTTCTGTTATATTAATATATAAAGGTGCTTATCACAATAATAACAAGATTTTTACATTTCAAATATTAAGTACGCTTTTTAATTGTTTTTCAACTGAAAAAGCATAAATTGCATATTTTAACATTAGTGTACTTATTTGATTCACCACACGTGCTGTATTGAAGGTTTTCACTTGTTCATAATCTAATTTTGTAAATGTTTCTGATGGTTTCGTATTCGTTGAGGTGTGAATCGTGTCATTATACTTATCTACAATATCCTTAATAAAAGATGACCCTTGTTGAGAACCGAGTTGAGTGAATTTTTTATATACTCTCTTTTAAAGTGTGATTGAAGCACTCAATAACAACCGTTTTTCCTTCATGAAAGGTACTGTATAATGTAATGCTGTTATTTTTTAGAAAATTCATAAATGTCTTGTTATAGAACTCTCCACCCTCATCAGTCCACAATTTTTTGGGTTTTCTCTTACTTTTATTAAATATTTGTTGAAAGGCTCACAGTAGAGTATTACCTGTTTTGTTTTTTAAAGGGACAACCCACGCATATCCACTGCTCAAATCAATAATGGTTAAAGCATACTTGTACCCTTTATCATTATTGAGTTCAATAACATCAGCAGACCAGATATAATCAACTTCCTTGGAATAAACCTTCCTTCTACGAAACTTTGTGAATATTGGTTTATGTAATTCATCAGCTAATTGTTCTTCAGTCTTTATGACATCATTAGAGCCGATAAGTTTTTTTTTTTAATTTCCAAGCCCAAGTTTCAATTTAGTACTGATCATCTTCTTCACGATGAACCTATCAACTTTTCTCTCAAGGTTGGATTTTGTATCGGAGACAAATTATACAGCATTTCTCTATCGGCTTCATGCTTTTCTTCCAAGGTTGTGGTATTGCCATAATCAATATCGTGCCTCATGCACACTTCATCAACCCTATTGATGGGTTTACTCCATGGATTAGGATTGTCTGCCTCATCTAATCTTTTATCCAAGTTTGTGCCTGGACGACAGAAAGAATACCCTGGTAGATGTAATTCCCTTGGTATTCCAGTAGTTGTAAATTTACTTCCTGATAAAAACTTTTGTATATCTCCTCTACGTTTGTGTTTTGGGAATTGACTCTTTTTTTGAGCAACACACCGAACATGTACCTTTTTGAATAACCCTATTATTTTTACTTTTAAAATATGAGATTTTTTAGTATGTTTTATTTTTACATTTGAGACAATAACTCATTTATTTATGAGAAAATTGCATGCAGAGTGCGAAAACCTTTTTAGCTTCCAAGATGCACCTTTGAATCATGATTTTTAAAACATAAAGAATCCTCAGAAATGTCTTCACTCTCTCCTCCATTTATTAAAGAAAAAAAATGAAAAACTTTGATTAAAGTCAATCACACCAACATCATCAATAATATAATCTTTATCTCCACTTTCTCGTTTATATCCTCCCTGAAAACGATGTTAATAATCTTGACGAAAATATTTCTCATAGACTTGTCAATTCTGTTTTCCTCCTCGGTGCGTTTCCTCCTCAGTGCGTTAAGATTTACTGTAATTTATTTATTTTCTGTAATACCCCCAATCTTTTTCTAATCTCACTGGTTTCCATATTTTTATATTTATTTATCCTCTCTT
Source organism: Eptatretus burgeri (assembly GCF_056783735.1). NCBI lineage: Eukaryota > Metazoa > Chordata > Myxini > Myxiniformes > Myxinidae > Eptatretus > Eptatretus burgeri. The sequence goes on along the minus strand of NC_140962.1, from coordinate 144,121,231 downwards.
TTTTTTTTTTTTTTTCTCTCTCTCTCTCTCTCTCTCTCTCTCTCTCTCTCTCTCTCTCTCTCTCTCTCTCTCTCTCTCTCTCTCTCTCTCTCTCTCTCTCTCTCTCTCTCTCTCTCTCTCTCTCTCTCTCTCTCCCCCCCTCCTTTTCCTCCTCTTCCCTCTCTTCTTCAACTCCTTCCTCATCCCTTATTACCCTTGAATCGCTTACTCCCCATAGAATATCATACATATATTCATCAGGATTTCTTGTTATTCCTGTATCCAAAATAATTATTTTTACAACAGGAAACCAATAAAATTTCTTCTGCATTTGTAAAAGTACCTTGCGTTTTCTTAACTTTATAATGTTTTCATTATTTAACATTTTAATTAAATCCAAAGTTGTTGGTTCATCAACATCAGTATAAAACCAATCTTTTATTGAAAATACCTCATTCTTATGTTGTAGAACATATTTATTAAAATACCAAATACCCTTTTCTTGAAGGTATGCTTGGACACAGAAATGATAATTTTCTTGAAGCCTTCTTGCTGTCATTTATGTATCAGAAATATATGATAGATTAATACAATGACAGGAAAGACCTCCCCATAGTTATATCATTTTGTATTTCATTACTTATTATATATAATCCTGTTTTTTCTGTTTTCATGATATAAACAAGGGCAAAACCATAATTAAATTTACCCTTATTAAATTCTTTTATTTGTTGTTTACCAATTGTGCTTCCACAAAACTCATTCTCAGCACCAAGTGGATAATATTCTTCCTTACGAGACTGATTTAATTGTTGCAGGTATTCTAGGTTAATTTCAAATGACCAATTATACCCTAAATCATCCATATAATATCCCCATTGTTCTATACTCATACAAACGATACGCCCTTCTTAATAAAAATTTATATGAATTGGAACTGTGAATACTGTATGACCTGGAGATAAAATCAACACTTCTGTATCTTTGGAATACACAGCTGTTTTATTTAAGGATATATATTGTGATAAATCACTTAATCTCACCAAGTCATTCGCATCAGTCAGGCTTGGATAATTTATTAATTTATAAGCATTTTTCGTGTTAATATTTTTTGTTACACTATATTTCTGTCGTTCAGCCTGTGCCTTTGTGTAATAATTTGATAAATCAATATCAAGTTCTTGGAATACACCAAAGATAGAACCATCTTTACCAACATAAGTCATTTATATTTGATTAAAAATAGTCATTAAAAAATTTATTTTTGTTGAGTTGAAAAAACACATATAGACATAATTGACCACAACACTTGGAATTTAATTATTGGACTTGAAATGTTTGATAAACACCATTCTGTAAGAATTTTATAACTTCAACAGGTGGTGGAAGACCAAAACTATCAAAATAATATTTGTCTTGACCATTAAAAATACAAACCCAATGAGAACCGTTTCTATTATTATCTTCAAAGTTCATAATAATATTATTGGGATGTTGAGATATACATATCTCATACAAATAACCACATTATGAATTTTTAATTTGTTGAAATATTTGAGAAGTTCTAAATTTGATGTTGTATTCTTTCCAAATTCTTTAAACCACTCATCAATGCTCATTTATTTATCAGAAAGATATAATCCAATACCCCCTTTAGTTAATTTTACACCTGCTTGTGCGATAGAAGAAAGCATATCTCCAACTAACAATCTCACTTTTACAGACAGACTTTCAAGTTTTTCAGCAAAATCTACAATTACACCACTTCCACTAATTTGTTTCTCCAACTCTTTGTTATGTCTTTCCTATTGTTTTTGAGCCCGGATTTGAGCCTTCCTTTCGTTGGAAGTTTTCACCGCTGCTGAAATACCACCCGTCAATGCTCCAACCGCACTTAAACCAGCAAATAAAGAAATTACAAATGGGAGAAATCCTCCACTCGTCTCTCTTATTGAATATTTCTTCAACATTGGTTTTGTCAATTTAATTTTAAGTGAGCCAGTATCGTTCAAGATTTTCACCTGTTCTCTTGTGAGCAAAACATCAATTCTTACTGCTCCTTTTCTCTGAATTGTATTAACGTTAATCGTACAAGCCTTTTGATTTTGAACCCAAGATGATAGTTTATGAAGATTGATTTCATTAACACATTCCCCAGTTGGTACTTTACCACTCATTTATCGAACAAAAAATATTATATGAGACTAATCATAACACCATTATCTGTATTAATCTGTAATTCTGTTTCTTCCAAAAGCAAACAATATGTATCAACTTCTTCATTCTCTCCTCTTTCAATGTATAGGGAAGTTTCCACTCGATTAGACTTTATAGTTTCCTTTTGAGCACTCAAGTCAAACGCATAGATTGTATACAAACTTTTAAATGCCGTCATATCAAAAATAGGTTCTTTATTTCCATTGCTTTCACACACCTTTTGGTAAGACTTGTATGCTTCAGCATAATCATTTTTTTCCCAATTAATTTCCAATCTATCTCGTAGATAAAATGTTCCATCTTGAGAAACACAAAGTTGTTTCACCTTGGCATTATCACTCAATGCATTATTCTTATCAGTAGCAGTATCACCATCTGGTTTTTTTTAAATGATCCACAGATATCGTGGCTTTCCTTCCAAAACACCCAAATTCCACGTGTAAGTGGTATGGTTCAGTGTAACATGTTGACATCTTTTAAGGTATGATACATTGAGTGGCTTCTTTGAGTTAAGTCTTCTATTCAACATCTCTTCTGTTTTAAGATAAGGAGGAAATTCACTAATATACCAATTCATTTCATCAATTACAAATTTATTCTGAACAGCAAAAGCATTAGCCACACCAAAAAGTAATCAATTGTCATTATCATTCCTTTGTAGTTAAAATCTAATTTAAAGACCACACAGAACTTTATCGTGATCACAAAATTCAAATATACCTTAAAGAGGAATTGCCACTGTAAAACTATTACCTGCTTTTGTATCATCATTGCACATTCTTTTCCTTTGACTATATCCAGGGTCCGTGTTTGTTCCCGTTGACATATCAGGAATAAAACCTTCGACAGCCCCCTTCCCCATTCCATCACCAAATGAATATAGTGTAAATTTCATCATTTCAGATGCGGCAGAGACATAATCAACGGCTTCAACTTCTTGTGTTCCAATGTACAAACGAACACTATCAAACATTTTCCAGAAGAAATCATTTACGAGTGTAGCGTTTTGTGTTATTCCCAGCCTTTGTGATTGTAAATTTACACAACAAGAAACTTTTGGATAGATTCAAATATGTTTGTTGATTATTTATTTCAAAACTTTTTGTTGCATTTGCATTCCAGTCTGTTCCAGTTACTGCATTTACCTTGAAGTAATCTTTTTTAGTGGAGTTTGAGATGACAATGATATCATCCAAATCATAGATACTATCAATTGCTTCCATACTTGTATTTATTTAGGAAAAAAGATGTTACAACTTTTGAAACCTTGACCCAAGTATTTGAATTATTTTCTGTCGTTCTTGGGGAGACAACTGAGTTTTGCCTTTCTTAATTTCTTTTATTGCTTGTAATTTATGAGATTCCTTTTGGGCATCTTTTGTACTCTTTATAGCACCCGTGACATTTCCCACAGCAGAAGCAGTTGAACCAATTAGGTCTTTATGTTTAAGAATAGTTGAACCTATACCCATTCGAGTACCAATTATCGCATCTCCTCTAAATTGATGTCGCACACCCCTTTGGCTCGAAGGTTTATAGTATCCTCCACCAAGACACATACCTTCACCGTTGTAGTATGGGGAAAGGAACATCCCACCCCCTGTAATTATTTTATATTTTCCCAACTCGTGTTTCCTCACAATAACCATCGTATTTATTTCTTGTAAAACTTCAAGTCGGTGAATTCTGATGGATATAATTTCTCCATTAAAATAAATCATGTGATTATCTTGGGTGGTTATCCTACAATTTACTCTGTTTATGGTTTTTCCTGACACAGGTTGATAAACCAGATTTTTGGGTTCCATATTGAATTTATAACCAATTGGGATTGAGTATGCGCTGAATGAAAATATTGTATTTGTTCTTCTTCCATCATTATAAGCATCATCTATCAAATCACAGTGAATTAATACCGAATTTATTCCTGAGGATATTTGAATGACATTATCACTGGAAAACGTCCCATTCGTTTCAATCTTTTTTGAGGAGAAACCCAATAACTTTCTAAATGAATTATCAATTGTGAAATCAACCTTGTAGTTATTTTTAAGTTTAATCGTTGATTTTGAAGTCTGTTTTTGAATATCTATAACAATATTTTTTGGTTCATCACCCTGTTCTTTCATAAGACGAACAATTTCGGAAGATACTTCAGAAATCTCATATGCTCCGGGTGAAACTGTTATAGTTTTGTATCCACTTCCCAGATTATAACTAAACTTGTCATTTTTCTCGGTTATATTAAATAAGGTATTATAAGTTTCCGTGGACAATAAAGACACCTCATATTATTTTGTTGCATCAAGTTGTAGTGGGTATGGGCGTGAAGATGTGTGGTCACTTGTTGTGATATGAAAACTAAGGATTGTGCTTCTCAGCTTATTTAATGAGATAAAATGTCTTTGAATTGGCATTTATTAATAGTTTTCATGTTGATCAACTGGTCTAAAATGGCTGATGCTTCATTAAAACAATTGATATTTCCAGCCCTCTTACTACCGAACAGCAATAACAGTCTATTAACTAATTGTGATGGGTCATTTGGAAGAAAACTAACACCTGAACCAAGGATACTTAAAGCCTGAATCATGTGTTTCTCCTCCTCATTCTTCCTACTTTTACCAGAAAGACTAACCCCATAATTAAGAGAGTCCAGCAGATCAATATATACTCCATCATCATTATTTTCCATGTCCAATGGTTTATCAAAATACTTTGATTCATCCCTTACAGTTGAACCTTGTTTTCCATCTTTTGTTTGAAGAAACATTATTCTCGGAGTTTGTTTTACGGGGGGTTGAGCAGAACTCAAGAACTTTAATTCATCATTAAATATCAATACCTTTTCTTGAACAAGATGAAATATTGCTGGTTGTTCTGTTGGAATGAGTCCTGCTTTGGTTTTTGAATCCACTGAATATTCATTGTTTTGAAGAGCATTCACAACATAATCAGGGGGTTGATTAATCGCTTACAATTGTTGAAATAATCCTTCATCATCATATTCTAATTCTTCCTCCGTCATTTGACTGAAATCTTTTAACATTTAAAGTTTTTTAGGAGTATATTCTATTGTGGGAAGTGTGGAAACATCCACAATTTTTTCTTGGAAAGTTTTTAAAAGTGGTTTAAAAAATTTCTCTTGTTTTCTTTCAAATGCTTCTTCACCCGTTCAGGCCCAGTCACACCTTGACGTTTTAGCCAGCTTATGCCGATTTTTGGAAAATGTGTCTAAAATGCTGGTACACGTCAAATACGTTATGGGTAAGTTTTGATAACATTGAGAGCACGCTGAAAAACACTGCCATACGTCGTTGTACGCTGGCTTTAAACGTTGTACTTTTCGGTTGTCCTCAAATTTTCCATGCTTGAAATTTTAAGACTTATGCCGGCGTATGACTCACACGTTCCGCATAACGCTGGCCATAAGTTGTAGGCACGTCACGCGATCGTTGACACACGTCGACACACGTTACTTGTGAGTTACTCATCAGTCGAAACACGTCGAGGTAATGTTTAGCATACCCGAAACTTATTTCTAACCTATGAGTTACGTGTTGTACTCACGTTATGCGATCGGTGACAAACATCGACACACGTTACTTGTAAGGTGCTCATAAGTCGAAACACATCAATGTAATGGTTAGCGTCAGTGTTACAGACTCCCTGTTTTTTTTTTCTTCCTTCCTTCGGTATGATGGTGATTTTGACACTTCGATTTCTAGTGCGGTTATAATATAATATAATTAATAGGCTGCCGCTCAGTGACTTAAATCATAACCGCACTGTACACTGAACACCGTCATACCGAAGAAAAACAAAAAACCGGGAGTCTGGAACACTGACGCTAACCATTACCTTGACGTGTTTCGACTTATGAGCACCTTACAAGTAACGTGTGTTGACGTGTGTCAACGATCGCATATCGTGCGTACAACTTATTCCCATCGCATGCGGAGCGTGTGTCATATGGCAAGTACGTCGCAATATTTTCAACATGTTTAAAATTACAAGACGTACTCCATTTAATACGACGTACGATAGCGTACTTTAGCGTTCTATTCACGCATACTAAACTTACCCATACTGTATTCGACGTGCGCCAGCGTTTTAGACACATTTTTCAGAGGTCGGCATACGCTGGCAAGATCACCAAGGTGTGACTGCGATGTTGACACTTCCATTTCTGCAGCGGTTATGAGTTGAATCGTTGTGCGGCAACCTTTTCATAAACTACGCCACGTCATCGTCGGCGATGCGTGCAGCGCGCTATGCATAAGTTAGACTATCGTTGGGCATAGGTTGTGAAGGCCGACAACAGGTTCAGCATTCGTTGGTATAAGTTATCTATAACACAACGAAACGTTCTGTGTCCGTTACTAATACGTTATGCATAAGACCAAGTCGTTATGAATACGTCCGAATCTTTAAAAAAAAACATCAAAAGTTCAACGGAAGCCAGCGTTTTACATACATTTTAATACGTTGCCATTGCAGGCTAAAACGTCAAGGTGTGACCGGGCCTTTAGTTTTTGTTTGCGTTTCTTCTTTATGTCTTCCTGTTGTTTTACAACTTTTGAAACCAACTCTTGATGCTCCTTAAATCTTCTTGCTCTTTCTTTCACATCCATTTATTTATTGGAAAATATCATTCAATGAATTGTAAAGATCAACAGGGAAATTTTCCTTTTCTTCATCATTAAAGTAGATGTGTTCAAATAAATCCTTTTCTTTAAATATTTCATCAAATTCTTTATTAACATTAACACGAGTTGCAATTTCTTCTTCACTAATACTTGTATCTCTGCTTTTCATACCTTTGCGTTGAGTTTCCTCATCAACATCAAAACTGAATGATAAAATCTTAACCCCGCTCAGATGCTTAATAATTTGTCTCATTCCTTCTGGATTAGTTTCTAATGTCCCAAGACCACGAGATTTTAGTTTCTTTTACTCACTCTTACAATGTGAATATTTTGTTGTCCCAAAAGAAACCTCCTCAAATATTTGACCTTCATTCCTCAATTGCATATGTTCCTCTTCTGAAATAGAGTAATAAACTTTACCTTATACTTCTCTAGGTCTTATTGCTCCAGTTGTTGTTGATACAATGCGGATCACGGGGTGTTGTTTAAGTAAATTTACAATATTCTCATTTGTACTATACAAGAACCTTGATTTATGAAAGTTTTTTTCCAGAAGCAGATTTACCCACAAGATTTATAATAATTTTAAGTAATATAATTTTAGGTATAATAATTTATAATAATATATATTTATAATAATTTGAGCCATTCAAGGTCAGAAAATAATCTCTGGCAGCGAGTAGATGAGGCACGAATTAGCGACTGCTTATATACTTGCAGAACGGTATGAAGTGCACTCCGGTTTCGGGGGGAGACCGGTTTAAGCGAACGCCGCGATCTACAATAGGACTGGCAACCACTGTAGATTATTTCTGCCATCGAAAGGCAAAATGTCCGAGTACGCTCGATCAGATTTATAATAATAGTTGTCATTTATAAATGTAATTGTTTATAAAATAAAAAATATATCCTTTAATATCTCATCTTGTTTCACAACAATATATTTGTATTTTTCAGTCATGTGCTTCATGTAATCCCCAAATTCCTTTTTTATATAATGTAGAACAATTGTCTCTCCAAAAATTGTTTATATCTATTGAATTTAACTTGAATAAAATAAAAGTATTAGCATTGTTTCTTATGGAACGACGAGGGAGTTGAAAGTATGATTGACCAAGATAAATACAATTACAACAAGAATGTCTCCCTCTTGTGAAGTAGCTGTCCACTACCGTTTGGTTTCTCTCATTAACACAATCATCAAAGATAACGAGGTTCTTTTTTGATTTATTCAAATCTTGGGGAGAAGGTATATCATCCGTATTATCACTAAGAATACAAGTTATCAGTTTTGATTTCTTCTTATATCTGTGTATCACAAAATCGTTGTATTATATTTTCAATGTTGTAGTCATTTAGTTTGTTTTGAAGTTTAAATAAACTGATTATATCTTCTTTTTGAAGACCAGCATTAAAACCTTGTGAGAGTAGTTGATACTCAGGTTGAAAACTCGACTTTGTGAAAATTATTAAATTATCATAATCTAAAAAGTTGGGAGTAAGGAGCATCTTTAAAAGTAAGCAGGTTTTTCCACATCCACTTGAACCAACTGTGAAACATCTTAATGAATTTGGAAGATTTTTGGATTGTTAAATTTTATCTTATTTTCCCAAATGGGTAAAAAAATCATTCATTTAGATATTTGGAAAGCAGGTTATTTAATTTATTATTCGCTTTTTTCGAAACTCTATATTTTATCCTAAGTTCGGGTTTAGTTTCAAGATAATCCATTATTTTATTTATACAATATCTTGTGTTGATATTTCCCTGAAAATGACAATCGTGAATAATATATAACAATCCTTTGAACATTTCTCAAATACGTTCAGTTTCTTCCATTCTAAGGAAAGGTGTGTTATCACCCTCATACTTTACAATAATTTCTCTCATCAATCTTGTAAAGTAATTCATTTTTGGTGTAAATCTAAAAGAATTCTATTCCTTTTTATCTATTTTATTATCATTAATTAGAAGATAATCACAGAATATACATTGTTTCGGCTTTTGACTCTGTTTAATCCCACTCCATCACATGCAGGACAATTCTCAAATTTGTCATATGGAGAATCAGGGAATTCAAGAGGCTCAAAATCTCACATATTTATAAAGTAAAACTTTACTTAAACTAAAATTCATCTTCGGTATCATCTTCGGTACTTTCACAATCATCTATAAAACTACTTTCATAACTATCGTTTGAACACAAACTCTCAGTATCATAATCCTCAAAATCCTCAGTTGAATAATGACTCGTATTTAATTAATAGAAAAAAACATTACCATCTATATCAATATACTTTTTTTCATTAACAGATTCAACTACGACATTTTTATATTAAAGGTAATTTTAAAATGATCTTTAACTACTATTGAACGAAATGTCATTTCACCTGATATATTAACATCCTTTATTTTATCAGGATTTACATCTTTTGGGTTGTTGAAAAAAATACAAATTTCTCCTTGCATATTACAGATGGTCTTATCTTTTGTTTCTAAAGCTTCATCCATAAGGTTTTTATTATTTGATACTTTTTCTTGTTTCATTGCTTTTTCTAGTTTTGAATATATTACCAGAAGGATAGGAGAAACTTTTGTTACAGATACTTTAATTGATGTTCTTCCAGATATACTAAAAGCCCTTTAACTGAAGGAAATTGAAGAACTCGTATTATTCACCATAATTGTTTTTATCCAATAGTTGTGATATTTATGTTTGTTCAATTTTACATCCTCGACATATTTCTCAATATCTTTTACAAATGAAGAGATTGATTGAAACTTGTCTTTTGGGTCTTGATACATTGTATTTATTAAGTGAAAAAAGTTGGAGGATAAATGGTTTTAAGCACAGATGCACCTATAAATTAAACAAAATTTTCATCAAGAACATTATATTTTAAGCAAAGTTTTATTACATAAATATGGTGAATACAACGTACTGCGATGTTTGTAATCACAAATATAAATGTTATAAAAAAACACCTTCAAACCAACAAACACAATCAATCTTTTCAGACAAATATCTCCACTTGACCAAGAAACAAAACATTGTGATAGATTTGATAATGATATTCTTAAATTTTTTTTATAATAAACACCTTCAATCACACAAACACAAGAACAATGAAGAAAGGGAAGGTGCCACTAAATTCTCCCTTGAAAACACTGATGGGGCATTTAAAGGGCATATAAAAATAAGACTTTCGTTTGAGACCCTGGACCATCTTCAATCATGGAAGCTGTTTATATGGTTAAACAAAGTATTGAAGCTATAATTTAAAACACATTAAGTGAAATGAAAACTTTTAAGTTTTATATGGGAGTAAAATTGAAAATGGTAAGACGAGACGATGAAACCACTCCCTATATGAGGACAAACCCTCACTTTATCTCATCATTTCAAGATTTTGTAAGATCTGATGTTTACGATGAACTCCAGAGACAAGAACAATATGTTGATAACACTGTAGTAGGTAATGGATTTACTATTACAAAAATAATCTTTTTAGATGTACACATCTTAAAATCAGATCCTCTTCAAGCTTCTTCTTATATTGATTAACCAAAAGAGATAAAACTTAAGAAAGCGGTTGTTAATATTCAAAACAAAGATAATAAATGTTTTCTATGGTCTGTTCTTGCTGACTTACATCCTCCACAATGGAATCCTGAAAGGGTTGAACATTATAAGAAATAAAATACGAGAATACATTCAATGTTAAAGATTTAAAGTTTCCATTGTCATTGAGATATTCCTAAATTTGAGAAAATGAATAATCTATCTGTTAATGTATATGGATTTATGGATACAAACAAAGTTCAGATATTAAAAATTTCAAACAACTATAAAAATAATGAAACACACTTTGACCTTCTCTACTTTACTTCAAAGGAAAAATCACATTATGCTTTCATCAAAAATTTCTCAAGATTAACCAAATCACAACTATTTAAGAGAAAATGCAAAACGTATCCTTGTAAGAGATGTCTCAACTCCTTTCACACAAAAGAACGATTAAAGCAACATTTGAAATATTGTAGTAATCATAAATCAACCGCAACCAATTTACCAAAAGCAGGTTCAAATATATCATTCAAAGATTTTAACAAATCTATAAAACATCCATTTGTGATATATGCTGATTTTGAAAGTATCCTTGAAAAGATAGATACTGTTTCTCCAAATCCAAATAAATCATACACAAATAAATATCAAAAACATACTCCTTGTGGTTTCTGTTATTATATCAAATCATCTGTTGGTGATGAATACAACAAGTTAGAACTTTATAGAGGAGAAGATGCCTCAGAGGAGTTTGTAAGATGATTGGAAAAAGACTGTATAAGACCAAGAGAAATAATGGTGAAAATCTATAAACCAATATCATTAACAAAGGGAGAGAAAGAGGAATTTATAAAGAACAGTATCTGTCATATTTGTGAGGAGAAAATTGAGGGAGAGGTCAAGGTTAGGGATCATTGTCATCTTACTGGAAAATATGGAGGTCCAGCTCATTCCCGTTATAATCTTAATTACAAGCCTCCAAATTTTATTCCTGTCTTTCTTCACAACAACCCTCACTATGACACACATCGATTTACAAATGAACTTTCAAAGACATCTGGAGATATTTCTGCCATTCCTAACACAGATCAAAAATACATCTCATTCAAAAAACAATTCATACATCCCTCATAACCCGTATCAGATTTCTTGGCACATACAAGTTTATGTCAAGTCCATTATATAACTTCGTATCAAATATTAAAAACTTCCCGAATCTTAAATCACATTTCTCAAATCAAGAAGAGATTGATCTCTTATCACAAAAGGGAATATATCCATATGACTATATGGATTCGTTTGAGAAGTTTAAAGAAACACAACTTCCTTCAAGGGAAAGTTTCTATGCAAAGTTAAATAAAGCTCATATTTCCGATAGAGATTATACAAAAGCTAAAAAGGTTTGGGAGAAGTTTAAAACAAAGAATCTTGGAGAATATCATGATTTGTATCTTAAAACTGATGTATTTGTAACTTTTAGAACAGTCTGTCTGGAACAGCTGCGCGGAAGTCTGGATCCTGGCGCCTGGAGCCTTCAGTCGGTGGAGAGGTTCGGACACCAGGAGGAGACGCGAGCTGGAAGCGCAGCCCCGCCTGCTGTGCCGCGCAGACCTGCGCGCTCGTGTACGAGCCGGAGAGAACTCGCCAACCAGCTCCGAACGGTCCGAGGTGATCGGGCTTCGGGACAGTCCGAGCAGCGCGAGGGACGGACGGGCTCTTAAAGACAGCATCAACTCAAAAAGAGCAAAGGCCCGTTCGTTCCTCTCAGGCGTTGCCGGCTGGGGCCTGTACCACCAGGCCTGAGCCGGACCGCGGTTACGCTAGCTGCCGTGGGGAAGGAGCGTTGTGGGTTGCCCAGCGAGGAAGGTAACCTGCGCAGCCTCATGGAGCCTCTGCGGTCTACACCGCTCCACGTTATAAAGGCCCATGGGCCCAGTCTGACTCCCCTGTCTATGGGGGTGTTTTTTTTCTGGGGTTTTGCTTTCGAATGCATGTTGTGACACCGTGTCTTGTAAGTAAAAACCTGTTAAGTGACTGTATATAATTGCTCATAGACGGTTGTAGTGCTTCGCCTTGCCCGTGTCTTTGTCCTCGTCCCGCAGTCTTCATAAAACAACTGCATGCGTGTTTTGCTTTTGTTGACTGTATAAGTGTTTTTCATTGCTTTCTGGTATATGTGTGTAGAAATAATAAATGTGCTTGTGTGAATGTTACCCGTTCGTCACGTCATTTTTCCCCCATTGAACCGCTATCTCGCTCTCGCAATACTAGTTGGTTTTTAAATAACCGATAAATAGAATCTGGTCCGGCGAGGTCTGGCGATAATACCCGCTCGGTTATCCCAGAACGGAACGGACCGCTTAAGCGGTTCGTGTCCAAGCAGGCCTTCGCTGAGGTACGGTCCCTCGGTAGGTTAACCCGCACGGGTACTTAGGTATATCGATATTCGGCGATTGACCCGATTTTGCGCGGGTAGAATACAGACTGGGCCGTGGTGGGATTGAAAACCCACCCGTGATTGGTTTCTGGCGTTGTTCCAGAAAGTCACGATTGAATTGTCCGTTCGGTGGGCGAGCGGCCGTTATTAGTTAAAGCGGTCACTCGCACGCCGGGCGGGCGTAGATTCGTAACAATATAAATTACTGTCAGTGAAGTATTAGTCGAAATTCATATGTAGAATCCCATAACGCAACAAACATGTAGTAGAATTCACCTGGCAAATCGAAAAAGTGTGTTTGGTTTTGTATTTCTCTGTTTGCTGAATATCTGTTGAATGCATAATTTTTGTGCCGTTCTCTGTGCAAAATGTATTATTTGTGATCTTGAGACAGTTTGCCTGTTAAATATACGCAGCTAGACCGCGTTGGCAAAGAATGTATCCTAAATCATCTATGGTTTGCACATGTAACATTTTGAAGAGTAATGACTTTCTGCTGATTGTTAGAACAACATTTCTTTTCGTTTCACGTAGTTGAACAGTTCCAAAAGTACCTGGACGGTCATCTTGAAGTATCTTGACCTGTTAGTAATTTGTCTTCTGGGCTACAGACTGTAGTCTGTGAGGGATTAAACCTCGTGTGGTTTTGTAGATTTGATGGAGACATGGATGACGATACCAGCAGTGCTTGTGTGCTTCGTCTTTTGCCACCACAAAAACGGAGAAAGAGAACAAACTATGACAAATGTGTACTCTGTCAAGGAGATTCACAGGATGTTCTTCGAAAGGGACAGAGCACTTCCATAGAGAGGCTCATTTCTGCACTGCAGTGCAGGCAAGATGAGCGTTATGAGCGACTGCTTCCAGATTTACAGAGACGACAGACCATGAATGTATTCTGGCATTCAAATTGCTACAAGTCCTGCACTAGCAAACACAATCTCGATATTACTGCGAAGAGAAGAGGACCATCTCTGTCGCCGTCTGAAGTTTCGGGATCGATACGATGGACGCAGATCAGCTAGGGAGACGGTCCAGATCACACTCGAGTCTTGTAGACTGGTCAAAGTGCATAATAGGTCCAACAAAAAAAGTGACAGAAATGCTGAATGCTAGCACATTTGAAATGTGTCAATCTATCAAGGATTCTGCTGATGTGTACCATGAGAAAAACAAACAAGAGCGTATTGCTGTCCGAACTAAAGAAACTGGGCAATACAAAAGCCTGACTGCCATCACCAGAACCAAACATGCTTACTACCTTTGTAGTTGATGGTACGGCAATGGTGCAGATGGTGAAGGGAGGTGGTGCATCAATGTTCGGCCAACTGGCAACAACAATTTATGAGGTCGTGTTGGCGCCACTAGGACAAAATGGCTGCAGACGGGTGGACGTTGTATTTGACCAATACAAAGATAGGTCCATAAAATCTGCCGAACGCGCTACTAGAGGAACGTCAGCTTCATTAGAGGTGACAGGCGACCATCCACAATGAGCAAACGCCCATTCCAAAACAGTGGGCTAAGTACATCAGAAACTCCAGGAACAAGCAAAATCGATGTTCTTTTCTTTCGGAGTTCTGGCGCAAAAAGGGCCAATCCGATCTGAAGGAAGGCCTTCACATGATTATCGGCGGAGGCTTCAAGGATAAGGAAAAATGTGTGGACATTTCCAAAGGCACGTGTGAGGTGATGCAAGCTCTGGAATCTGATCATGAAGAGGCAGACACGAGAATACTCCGACACGCCAAACTCGCAAGCTCTGAAAGTTGCCGAGTAGTGATACAGTCACCCGACACTGATGTGATGGGACTTTGCGTCACCCATTTCCAGGAGCTCGGGTGTAATGAGCTCTGGTTCCGGACTGGGGTAAAGAACAAACTCAGATATATTCAGGTTCACTCCATTGTAAACAGCCTGGGTCCAGAGCTGTGCACCACACTTCCAGCATACCATGCACTGACTGGTTGTGATAGCACTAGTTCTCTTTCTGGTATCGGCAAGAAGTCCTCGTTCGGAATACTCCGCAAAAGCCCTGAGCACCAGAAAGGACTGCAAAATCTCGGATAGATGCCGTCCATTACCGAAACGACAAATAGTGATTGTGAGAAGTTTATATGCAATCTGTATACAAGTATCCAGCGCGCTGGTACCATGTGTGACATGGTTTGATACTGGCTCGTCTGTCAAAAGAAACAGAGAAACGAGGGACTCCCACCTACATCCGACAGTATGTCACTACACATGAAACGGGATAACTGTCAAACGCTGGTGTGGCACCAGGCTCTGTATACAAAACAAGATCTGCCAGACCCAGTTGGCAACGGATGGGAAGTGACAGACGATGACCAGGAAATAATTCAACCTTTATGGATGGAGAAAGACCCAGCACCAAAAGGTCTTGTAGAGCTTAGCAATTGCCATTGCGCCAAGAGTGCCTGTCGTCTGTCTGTTTGCACGTGAAGGGTGAATGGACTTTCGTGCACCGAGGCCTGTTCGTGCATGGCTGAAAACTGCGAGAACCCTTCAAACATGTTAGAGGATGACGACGATGATGAAGCTGAGGACTAGACTTCTTAATTATGCCATGTTGGACACATTTAGATTTGCACCGATTGTCATTAATCAGTGAAGTGGTGTGTGTGTGCTCTCAGGAGAACAATGTAAAGTCCACATATGTATATCTGTCCACCATCACTTGAGTCGCAATCTCGAGTAAATCGGATATGGTGACAAACTTGCTAGGATTGTAAAAATTGAGGTACGTAGTATTATCTCGTATATCAGAAGGGCTAGGGCATATCAATAATGTTGCAGTATTGAAGTTGCAGCCACTGAAGCACCGCCCCCCCCATCCCCCCTCATGAAGCCACCTTTTTCTGGAATTGAATCACATATGTATACTGGAAGAATATCAATATGACACAGTGGTCGTTGGTTTATTGTCTATTTGTGCAACAGATATTTTGATACTTTGGTGTCAAATTTGCATTTGAGCATTACTGAGAATGCTTCTCTCCACATTATTTGGATTCCATGTACACATTCTGAATATTACCCCACCCATAGCAACTCGAATCTATATGTAGGATAATCCATTCTCATTCCATCCATGTATATCATGTTAAATTTAAGCGACAAGTTAGGAAAATACGGTCGTTTAAATCAACCCACCTCTCAACCTTGTTCTCATATTGGTGTGAAAACTTGATTTGACCCGCACTATACAAAATGGCATGAAGAAAAAAAACGTATACCACAATTTGAAGTGACACCCACCATAGAAATGCTCCAGAGAGGTTGGTGTAACAGAATATGCAAACAAACATTGTATGTGGTGTGGATTGAGAAAGACCTTTTTCCCCTGGGTCTTGCTCCTGGCCTATTGGGACGAAAATGAAAAATCGAGCTCCGTGGGGCTATGCAGGTGCCATTGGGCAAACCAAATACCAAAACCCCTGCCAGATTCGACAAACACCTCGGAGAAGATGGATTTTTATGTTAAAATTCGCAATTTTCTAAGTTTGTGACCTTGTGACCTTGACCTTGGGACGAAAATGAAAAATTGAGCTCTGTGGGGCTATGCAGGTGCCAGTGGGCTAACCAAATACTGAAACCCCTGCAAGATTCGACAAACCCCCAAGGAGAAGATGCAAATTGAAATATGCTTCCCCCTAAAAACACAATTCGCAATTTTCTAAGTTCGTGACCTTGTGACCTTGACCTTGGGACGAAAATGAATAATCGAGCTCTGTGGGGCTATGCAGGTGCCATTGGGCTAACCAATTAACGAAACCCCAGCCAGATTCGACAAACCCCTCGGAGAAGATAATTTTTTTATGTAAAAATTCGCAATTTTTGAAGTTCGTGACCTTGTGACCTTGGGACGAAAATGAAAAATCGAGCTCCGTGGGGCTATGCAGGTGCCATTGGGCTAACCAAATACCAAAACCCGTCAGATTCAACAAACCCCCAAGGAGAAGATGCAAATTGAAATCGGCTACCCCCTAACAACACATGTTTTTTGGGCGTGGTTCCGCCCATAATGGGCGCACCACGCCCATTCTCAGGAAAACACAACTAGATCATGATATAAACCTCCCACCAAAATTTTATCAGGATCGGATCAAAACCCACGGAGCTATGCTCGGGAAAGACAGACATACAGACAGACAGACAGACAGACACACACAACAATAATGAATATAGTGGTCACTTATTTTTTTCATGAAAATGTTTTTTCGTGACCAATATATATGTATATATTGTTGCGAATTCGCGCCCGCCGGCGTGCGGACGGCCACGTCACTCGAATCGCGACCGCGTCGCCCACCGGATGGACAATTTAGTCGTGACCCTCTGGAAATTATCCCCCGGAGCCAGTCAAGGGTGGGCCTTTCGACCTCACCACAATCGTGCCAATCGGCCACCTGCGTAGGATAGGGCTGTTCGCCAAACTCGACCTACCTCAGCACCCACGCGGATGGTAAATCGGGCGATCGTACCTCGCCGCAGTTCGACTCCAGACACGAACCGCTTAAGCGGTCTGTTCCGTGCTACAGTGATAACCGAGCGGTGTTATCGTCGGCCTTGATGGTTCCGATTAATTACCGGGCGTATTAAGCCCACTACGAACCCTTTACATGAAGCAGGATGGAGGGTCAATAAAGAAAAGACGAAGCGAAACGGGAAAACAGTTCACACAAAGCACATTTATTTCCCGGCACACGGAAAGCACACATATATATATATATATATATATATATATATATATATATATATATATATATATATATATATATATATATATATATATATATATATATATATATATATATATATATATATATATATATATATATATATATATACAGCCAAAGAGTCAAAATGCACAGAGAGCAACCAAAACAAAAGCAACAACGACGCAGAGTTACTACCGACTACGCGCACACACGGCAACACATATACAGTTCTACTTTACAGACGGCACCAACACACATTAACTCAAAAGCAAAGGAAAGAAGCCACCCTCATAGACAAGGGGGCAGACAGGCCTGTAGGCCAATTGTGCGCGTGACCTGGAGGAGCGGCCAGGCCCGCGAGACCGGGGGGGGGGGGGGTCCTACCCGCATCCTCGTGACGCGTTGGCGGACGAGCCGCAGATGGGGCCGCGTGGCTGTGCCCCGACTCCGTGCTCCTTGGCGGGTTTTGTTGGCACGATGTTTGGAGTGGGGGTGGGAACGGGGCCCCTTTTTTGCACTATCTCAGTGCGGGGGAAAGGGGGAATTGTTGATGCCCTGGGTGAGGGAGATGGCTGGCTGGCTTGGGTCCCGCGACGAGCAATCCCACACCACGGCCTCGTCGCCGACCGCCGTCCTTCTCGCCTTGGAGCCGAGCTCCTTTTCCTCTTCCCGCAACTCTTCTCAGCCGACTCCAGAACCCAACTCGAAGACACACCGATCACTTCGCCACCCGACTCGACTCACTCTGCCCCGATTCGCCTTGCGCTCGCCTTCTTATCGGCCGGCAGGAGCAGCTAATATGCAAATATTTGGATCAGGATGACCTCGGGGGCGGAGCCACGCTCACCCATTGGTCGGAGTAAAGGGGGCGTGAATCTCCCCTGATCCTAGAATTTGCATATATCGATTTCACACACACGTGCCTGGAGGCGGGTCCAAGCCGCTCTGCACTTGCTAATTGGACGGAGGGGAAGTGGACGTGTAGCGTTCCTGATATGAATTTTCCCTCGGAAAGGCCGCTATTTGCGCTCGCGGCTCGGTGCGTTCGGCACCAATCGCCAAACGGGCCCGAGACAGCCCGACGCTCAGTGTTCACAGGTGGTGTGGGAATGGCCGTAGAAGGAGAGAGATGAAGGTGATGGAGGGTTTTCGGTGGTGGTTTGATGGTTATGGTGCCGTTTGGGAATGGCGGTGATGCGATGATGTGGGATTGAGTTGTGAAGGTAAAGGTCGTGGCTGTTGGCATTGTTGTTGTTGTCCGAGGGTTGGAGCGTGGTTGAAGTTGGTGACGATGGCTGGCTTGGTGGTTGTGGTGTGATGGCGGTTGAGACGTGATTTGTTCAAAATAAAGATAGAACAGAAAAACTGGCTATCTCAAAGCGTCGCAGCCCGGATGAATCACATAAATTCCCTCGATACAACGTGTTTGGGGCTAACTACACATGTACTTAGAGATATCTCACCTACGGGCCCTGAATGGTGGTAATGTGAATTTCCACAGCTGTAGCAATATATATATATATATATATATATATATATCTATATACATATATATGTGTGTGTGTATATCTTCTTCTTCTTCTTTCGGCTGCTCCCGTTCGGGGTCGCCACAGCGGATCATCCGTATGATCCGCAGAGTGATTTGGCACATGTTTTACGCCGGATGCCCTTCCTGACGCAACCCTGGTCGCCTCTTACAACACAGGGATATGGTACACCTATTTTAACTGGGGTATACACCGGCCCAGTACACTGGTACTCATTTCGCCAACCTCGGAAGGATGACAGGCTGAGTCAACCCCCTGGTGTATTAATTCAGTGGCCCAACGGGGCTTGAACTCAGGACCTTTTGGCTCCCAAGCCGCTGCCCCAACCACTGCGCCAACACCAGGCTATATATATACACATATACATATATATATATATATATATATATATATATATATATATATATATATATATATATATATATATATATATATATATATATATATATATATATATATATATATATATATATATTGTTGTGGTTGACGAAATTCGCAAACCACCATTCAGGTCCCGTAGGTGAGATATCTCTGTAAGTATATGTGTAGTTAGTCCAAACCCGTTGTTTAGAGGGAATAAATGTCATTCATTCAGGCTGCGACCCTTCTAGATAGCCGTTTTTCTTTTACTATCTTTATTTTGGACCAGCCGCCATTACTACCATTACTACCACCACCAACCACGTCTCAACAGCCATCACACAACAACCACCAACCGCAACGCCGCTTCACAACAACAGCCACGACCCTTGCCGTCACATCTCGCTCTCGCAACCATCGCATCACCGCCATTCCCGCGCCGCTTGTGGGCACCGATCCTGGACTTCGACAGGGCGCGCACCGAGCAGCGGGTGCAAAAACACCAACCTTTCCGAGAAATCGGATCAAAAACGGTTCACGCCCACTTCTGTTCCGTCCTATCAGTGATCATGGGGCGATTTGGCCCTGCCTCCAGGTGCGTTGGAGTATAATCGCTATATGCAGATTCGCGGATCGAAAAGCATTCACGCCCACTTTTCTTCTGTCCAATGGGGAGCCAGCCAGAGGTAAAGGGTCGAAGGTGAAGGAGCGAAGCCACGGGGGCTATAAAGGGCCGCGTTCGCTCGCCAAGAAGGCAGTTGAGTTGAGTTGGGAAGAGTCAGTCAAGAGAAGAGTCGGAGAAAGCAGTTGAAAGGAGCTGTGGAGAGTGGGAGAGTTGGAGAGGTGGCGGCGGCGAAGGCAGTCGAGAGGGCGCTCGTGTCAGAGTCGGGGAGCTGCGGAGAGGGGAGGCCGGTAACGCGACCGAGGTCGCGGTGGAGACGCTCGTCGCGGGACCCGAGCCAGCGAGATATCCTCCTTCCCCCGAGCATCAACAACCCCCTCATGTTTCCCCCCGCGCTGAGATAGTGCGAGAAGGGGGCCCCGTTCCCACCCCATACCAGGCAGTGCCAGCGAGGCCCGCGGAGTCGGGGCGCCACCGCCATTTTGCGGCTCATCACCAGACGGGTAGGCTCGACGCGGTCTCGGCCCCAGGCCCGTCTGCCCCCTCATAGTGGAGGGTGGTCCCTTTTTCTTTTGCTTTGGGTATATGTGTTGTCGGCGCCGTCTGTGAAGTAAAACTGTATAAGTGTTGCCGTGTGCTCGGTAGTCGGTGGTAGATCTGCATTGTGTTTTGCTTTTACATTTGCTTTTTGTGCATTATTGTGTGTTTCTTCTTCTTTTACATTTGCTTTTGGTGTATAATTGTATATGTGTGCTATCCGTGTACCATCGCGAAATAAATGTGCTTTATGTTGAACTGTTTTTTTTCCCGTTTCGTTTCGTCTTTTCCTTTATTGAATCTCCATCTTACTTCACGGAAAGGGTTGGTCGTGGGCTAAAACGCCCGATAATTAATCGAACCGTCGGGGTTGACGATAACACCGCTCGGTTATCCCGATAGTACGGAACGGGTCGCTTAAAGTGGCCCGTGTCCGAAGTCGACCTGCGGCGAGGTGCGATCGCCCGGTCTACCCTCCGTGTGGGTACTTAGGTAGGTCGAATTTGGCGAGCAACCCTATCCCACACGGGGGGCCGATTGGCACGATCGTGATGAGGCCGAAAGGCCCACCCGTGACTAGTTCCCGGCGTTAGTCCGAGAGGGTCACGACGGGATTGTCCGTCCGGTGGGCGACGTGCCGCGATTCGAGTTAGGTGGCCGTCCGCACGCCGGCGGGCGCGAATACGCAACACTGGTGTCAGGAGTGGGATATAAACTCATCGCCCTCCTCGCGGCACTGGTATCGGAGAACGGGAAAACGGGCTCTCCTGTCTCCAGCTAAATTCACGGGAATCGGTCCAGGGGTGAGAGGAGCGACCCGATTCCCTCCAAATTACGAGCGAGTTAAATTAACCCTTTACGAGAAATAAGATGGCGTCTCAAGGCGAGCGGGAGCCAGGGGTATTAGAAATGGATGTAGAATGTGTAGAATCCATGGTCCAGGATGAAAACCCCGAGCAGGAAATGTTGGTTGTACAGGACGAACTCGCCCAACTGAGCCCAGAGCCCGAAATAGGTGCGGCAGCGGCCGCGGTGTATGACACCTCCCCTCCCCCTCTCCGCCAAAACCCCCCGATCCTTGCCGAAACGGCTCACCCAAGCGCACCTGACATGGCCCAGCTATGCGCCATGCTGGCGGCAATGACAGCGAGGATGGATGCGAATACACAACAAATGAACGAAAAAATGGATGCGAATACACAACAAATGAACGAAAAAATGGATGCGAATACACAACAAATGAACGAAATGGAAACAAACATGAAGGAAGAAATGAAAGAGCTGCGGGGTGAGACGCAGAACATGGGCCGAAGCCTGCAGGCGGGCATGAAGGCAGTAACCAGGGAGCTTAAAATGGCGACTCCACGTGTGGGAGCGAACGAGCTGAGAGGGAGTGCAACGGCTGTCGGGCCCGCGGTGGAGGCGGGTAAGGAAAAAATAATTTGGGGGACGTGTTGGGCGAGGGTCGTGACGGTAACCGAGAGGGAAAAACGAATTGGGGTGACGGAGACGTGCACGAGGGAGATAACAAGGGAAGAGACGGAAATAATAGTTGAGACAAGGGAGGTAAAGGGTGAAGAGGTGACTGAGTTGGCAGAGACACAGGAGATGGGAACGATAGAGGGAAGACTACACGATGAAGACGGGGATAGAGACGCACACACACACACACACACGGAGGGAGTGGAGGATAATGGGGGTGAGCTCGCGGACTGGGTAGAGACCCGGTGCGAGCAGCTGGATGGCCTCCTCCAGGAACGAGGGGAGGGAGTATGCCCACTTGAGGCGAGTCACGACCAGGTGGGTTCGGTCGTGCTTTGCGAGTTCGAGGGGAGAAGTGCTGCGAACGGGTGCACGGAGAGCTTGGGGGGTATAGAGGCCCCGGAGACCCTTGTGGGGACACGAATCCCCAGTGTGGTTGTCCCTGTGTGTGTGGTGCAAGGTGTGAGTGTGTCCCCGTGTGTGGATGAAACCGCCAGTATGGATGAGACACCGCGGGCGAGTGCCCCCGCGTGTGTGAGTGAGACACCGCGGGCGAGTTCCCCCGCGTGTGTGAGTGAGACACCGCGGGCGAGTGCCCCCGCGTGTGTGAGTGGTGTAGTGGCAAGTGTGCCAAAGGGCGTGCTTCCCAGCATGCCGTGTGTGGATGAGGCACCGTGTGTGAGTGTCGCCGTGTGTGTGAGTGAAACGGCCAATATGAGTGAGGCACCACGGGCGAGTGCCCCCGCGTGTGTGAGTGGTATGGTTTGTGTGAGGGAAATGGCACGAGTGAGTGAAAGGCCGCGAGTGAGTGGAGCCACGTGTGCGAGGGAGGTGGTATGCGTGAGAGACAGCGTGTGCAAGGTCGTTGTGTGTAAGGGAGATGTCGGTCGGCATGTGTGAACATGCAGCCGCGTCTCCCGGTGTGAGTTTAATGGTGTGGAGTGTGAGCGTCGTAACACGCAGGTGTGCGTGGGTCGAATGGCGACGACGGCGACATGAGAGGAAAGAAAGCCGAGTAGCGGCTGTAGTTGTTTCGGGGACCGTGCCGGGTTCACCCAGCAGTGAGCACGAGGTCCGTGCTGTGCAACGCACGAGGCCCCCACGTGCTCGCTTGCGAGAGTGAAGTCCCGGTCCGGAAACGCACGCGGTGGATTTGCCGATCCCGCGGACGGACAAAGTTTAGGCAGGATTACGGATTTGGACCGGACGGGTTCTCCACGCGATCGTGTGTGTTGAGCTCCAACGGGCAAAGCACATGTGTTCGCGTGGGGAACCCCTCGAGACGTGGGGCTTGTGTTTTTTTTGATGCGCACGGTGACGTCATGGCTGCACGTGGGGTTGGAATCCGGCAGGAGGGGTATCCCTGCCGGATGGTACCGTCCAAGGAGGGACGAGGTACACGTGCAGCTGCATGACGTCACGGGCAGGTGCAAAGTGTGCGAGCTGTGAGTTGCCGCGCTGGTGCTGCGCATGTGAAGAAAAAAAAAAAAAAAAAAAAAAACAGCAAGCCTCGCTTTCGGGTGAACAAGATTCCTGGCAAGGGGTGGATGATCCCCTTGACCAGGGCACAGGATGGAAACTAGTTAGGGGGAAGGGTTAGCATAGCTAGACCGGCTCCATGGGGCAGGGGTAAGTCCTCATGGGGCCCGTGGAATGGATTAGTTAGAGGGATTGTAGCGAGATTTAGGTTGGGAAATTGATTAATGAGATTATTTGGAGACAGTGACAGACTTGTGGATGTGTAGTGGGGACGTAGCTTAGCTACGTAGTGTTAAAAGGAACGTGCTGTAGTTTAAGGGACGACGTGGGAGCACGAGTTAGTTAGGGGATGTAGTTAGAAGGATGGCAGAGTTTAGCGGTGTGTGTGTTGAAGAGTTGGTGAGTTGTGCGGTGAGTACTTGTTGAGTGAGTGAGGCCAGCGGGTCTGTGTGAGTGGAGCGAATGGGGACTGCATGGTGCGATGAGTGATTGGGGGGAGGAGTGACTCCCGCCCAAGGGACCCCGGGGTCAGTGTAGAGTGAGTTAGGGGGTTAGTTAAATTGAAAAATGGAGGTCATTTTGTTGTTGGTGTGAATGTAGGCTCGAAACCCATTTGGAGGGGTGCAGGAGCCCTGTTGACAGGCTGGGAGCGTGGCTGCGAAAGGTGAGTATCGCTGAGTGGGTACCCCGGGCACCAGGCTAGTCGGCCGTGGTAGGCCAAGGGCCCATGGGGGGGCCGGGATAGCGTAGTGGGCACGGGTGCGCCTGCTTGGTGCGGGGGCCCGG
>NC_140962.1:144051825-144084325 GCF_056783735.1 Eptatretus burgeri | reverse complement strand
CTCTTTTGAAGGTATCTTGGTACTTCTATGTCTTGTCTTGGATGTTTAATTCTTCTTTTCTTCTATTTCTTTAACTTTCTCAAACCTTCCTGTCACCTCTTACCTGGAGTGCCTTTATGCCTTGTTTCGGGCGATTTCCATAAATAAATAAATCGCCATTTTCAAATTGCCAAACAAACATAAGCGGAACAGTGGCATGCTTGACCGCAGAACAAACCTGGCCATTTGGTGCTCTTAAGCAACCTCTTGAAAATCTGATTGTGGCGATGAGGGGAACATAAAAGTTGACGGTTGCTTATGACAGCTGAAGGAGACATTTGAGTTGCAACTATATTTATCAATCACAGTCAGAGCTCACAGGATGGCCAAGAGGTGCGCACACGTGTCCATAAGTTGTTTCACCTGGGTTTAAATCCTGACCCATCTATGAACTGTCATCGCTGCGTTATAACAGGTAAGGTGATTCAACAATGTGTGTGCTGTCCCTCAGGTGTCCAGTCTGCCAGCATTTGTTGGTGAATATTAAATATCCAATGGTGTCCTTCACGAAAAGTAGGAGAGCTATCGCCGAAAACATGAAAAAAATGCAAATTCCTACCCCAACTAGCACAGCCGTGCCTTCTGCCAATGATGCCTTGTGCTGCATACAAACGAAGAAGAATCACAATCAAACATCCAGCTGGATACCTTGCAAAGGAATAAGGAAAAGCAAAAATTTATTTAGTTCATTCAAGGAAGAAAATTCTGCAGATATCTAAAGGCGCTGTCACACATTGACGTTTTAGCCAGCAATGGCAACGTTTAAAAATGTATGTAAAACGTTGGAGTATGCTGAAGTTTTGAGGTTTTTTTTTTTTTTAAGTTTTGGTCGTATTCATAACGTGTTGATCGTATGCATAACATATTAGTAACGGGCACAGAACGTTTCGTTGTCTTATAGATAACTTATACCAACGAATGCTTAGCCTGTTGTCGGCGTTCACAACCTATGCCCAACGATAGTTTAACTTAGGCACAGCGCGCTGCACGTATCGCCAACGAACTCGTGGCGTTCTCTGTTAAAAACCTGCCGCACGCCGATTTCAATCATAACCGCCTGAAAATTGTAAGTGTCAACCACGCAGTCACACCTTGACGATTTAGCCAGCATATGCCGACCTGTGAAAAATGTGTCTAAAACGCTGGCACACGTCGAATACGGTATGGGTAAGTTGTGTATACGTTAGTAGCACGCTGAAAAACAATGAAGTACGCCGTCATATTCCGTGGTTCGTCTAGTACGTCGTGAAATTTCAAGCATGCTGAAAATTTTACGACGTACTCGACGTATTGCTCACAAGTTCCGCATACGCTGGCATAAGTTCTCGGTACGCTCCGCGATCGTTGAGACACGTCGGACACACGTTACTTGTAAGTTACTCATAAGTCAAAACACATCGAGGTAATGTTTAGCATACCCGAAACTTAATTTTAAACCTATGAGTAACGTGCTTTGAACCTATGAGTAGCGTGCTTTGGAACCTATGTGTAACGTATCTCAAACGCACATTGTCGTATGTAGACGAATTTGATTGACCTCTTCCGGATGACCACAGAACTTACTGAACGTGTTTCTAACTTACATCTACCGTTTAATGGCGATTTGGCAGCGTTTAGAGGAATTGGTATATACAAATGGGCTTCACAAGAGGAACCCGTCAGTGTTCCAGACTCCATGTTGAGTAGATGTCAATGTCAGTAGTATCCGTAGTAGTAGTATTAGGTGAGCGTGTCAGTAGTTGTAGTAGTAGTAGTTGTATTGGTAGTAGTAGTAGGTCCATGTCAGTAGTAGTAGGTGGGCGTGATGGGGAGAGTGTGGGTGATGCTGGATCCTCGTTGCGTCTACGAATAGGAGACTACTTTTATCATTGTTCGATGTTCTTTTCGGCTAATTTTTTTTTTCTCATTCCCACGATGAACTATTTTTTTGTTTCAGTTTTAAAAGTATTCAAAACGACTTGGACAAATGCATAATGTACTAGTAATGAACACAGAACGCTTCAATAACTTATAGATAAGTTATACCAACGATTGATTGGCGTGTTTTAGGCGTCCACAACCTATGCCCAACGATAGTCTAACGTATGCATAGCGTGGCAGCGTATTGTCGACGATCACGTGAGATTTTCTATCCATAGGCTGCAACTTCACTTTTAATAAATGCCTGTCACTCGCCTATTATGTTTGGACGCTGGTGCTCGGCAATTGAAATCGTTTCCATTGAACAAGTTAAATCGCTTCCACAGCACTGCAGTCATGGCACCAACAGCAGCAGGCTCAGTGCCAGCTTCATGCCAGGCTCAAGCGGATCCCTGTAGAAGGTGTACTGCTTGGTTATCCTTGGACCCACTCTGGCTAGCAGCTCGTCGATCATCGCTGGGGGTATTCGCAGGAAGTTGATGAAGGATGCATGGTCCTCGTTCCAGAGTTCCACCATGAGCTGGTCATATATGCCGTAATGGCGTCGCCTCCCGATCCATGGTCTGACCCAGTCCTTCTCCTCCGTTCACGTCTTCTTCTCCCGGCTCTATTGGCACGCAACTGGTGCAGTGTCAACTCGATATGGTCATGTTGATGTTCGAGAACAGGTAGGTATTGTCGTCTCAGCGTTGCCGTATCCTCCATCTCTCGGAATGACATGGACATGTACTCACCACGAAGTCTAAAAAAAAGACGGGTTCCTCCTGCGAAGCCCCTTTTATATACTAATTCCCCTAATCGCTGCCAATACACCATTATACGGTATCTGTAAGTTAGAAACGCGTTCAGTAAGTTCTGTGGTCGTCCTGAAGACGTCAAATACATCTACATACGTATTTGTGCATAGGACATGCTTTTCAAATAATTCCCAAGCACGTTACTCATAGGTTATAAATAAGTCACGGGTACCCTAAACATTACTTTGACGTGTTTTGACGCATGAGGAACTTTCAAGTAACGTGTTGCGAAGTGTGAACAATGTTCGTGTAGCTTGCTTACAAAACGTTACTTTTCGGTTAGAAATAAGTTTCGGGTACGCTAAACATTACCTCGACGTGTTTCGACTTATGAGTCACTTCCAAGTAACGTGTGTCAATGATCGCATAACGTGCCTACAACTTATGGCCAGCGTAGCGGAACGTGCGAGTCATACGCCGGCATACGTCGTAAAATTTCAAGCATGCAAAAATTTGAGGACAACCCAAAAGTACAACGTTTAAAGCCAGCGTACTACGACGTATGGCAGTGTTTTTCAGCGTGCTCTTCACGTATACAAAACGTACCCATCACGTATTTGACGTGTGCCAACGTTTTAGACAAATTTTTCATAAATCGGCATACGCTGGCTAAATCGTCAAGATGTGACAGCGGCTTAACTTTCAGAGATAATACGGGACGTTAGACATGACGTCATTCACCCGAGATTGCTCCCCGTGCATGGAAAGCCAGATGTAATGAAGTCCATCGGGGCAGCACGGATGGATATCATATGTGCCAGATAAGGATTGTAACATGAAACGGCTCACACCGCTTTTAAAGAAGCCAAAAATACTTGGAAACATACCTGTGAGAAAGGGGTGTGCCTCTGCATAACAAAAGATTGCAGAACTTCCTGATCAACTCAACCAAAAAGGCGACATCTTGCAATCCGTAGAAGCAAAAACTCCCGACGATGTGGGTCCATGAAAGGCCTGAAGGTTCATAAACGGGTGTATTCCACCTCAACGTTCATGCTGCTTCATACCGATGGGAAAGTCTTAGTTGGGGCTTGTTGATGCACATGGTAAGTTTAAAATAACTAGTAGGTGCCTGTAAAATAAATAAATAAATAAATATTCCAACCACGAGCAACAAACAACAACCACACATCGCTCTTCGCTCTCGCATGCCCGTACGTGCGTGGCCCGGAAGTTTGCATATCACAGTTACGATATTTCGTAATTTAGGTTTTAATGGCCAATTATTCAATTAGCGCCAATGTATTTTACCTTTTCGCAATGTCGTCGCTAGGAAAAACAAAAAGAGAAGAGAAGAGAGAGGGAAAAAAAAATTACTTCCTGCTTCGGAGCATATCAGCTCACTCTGATGTTACCGAAAATTATGCACCGTCTAATATGAAAACGATCATAACTTGGGGCATTGTGTTTATCTATAAATGCGCATAAGTAATCGAGAAATTATTAGAATACACGAAGTCATCACTCTCCGGAAGCTCGTACGTTGTAACCCGTTATGGGGAACGCGGCTGAGCTTCCCTTCCCCATCGGCCACGCCCACGCAATAACGCGTCTCGTCATTGGTTTGGTAAATAAATGGCCATAACTTGGGAGGCACTTGTCCAATTAATATCAAACCTTGAAAAGGCACATCCTCAGGTCCCCAGCAATATACCTGGCAAGTTTCAATTAGATCGCACCAGTGGTTGTCGAGAAACGGCGGTCAGACACACACACACACACACACACACACACACACACACACACACACACACACACACACACACACACACACACACACACACACACACACACACACACACACACACACACACACACACACACACACACACACTGCTGGAATTATAGATATTTTAGTATTGATGAAAGGAGAAGCGTCTGCTCATGGTGTTATATCCTCGACTGCCTCTTGATCATTGCATGAACAGTAAACGGTATGAACCCGACTCTTCTCATCCACAGATATTTCTCGTATTCCAATATTTCCGCGAGTCCGATTTGCATTCAGGACCCTCACAACAATTATGATTAACCACAATGAAATTGCCAATTTATCATCTAAATGCTGAAAATTATGTTTTAAAGGCGATTTGAATTATAGGTTAAGCGTTAGCAACGGCATGTTAAAAGTACCCGGCGAGCAAAACCAAGTCATTGTAAACACACACACACACAAGTGCATGCACAAAAAACCTCATTTAGCATTCGTACGTCATTTTGAAAGTCACGTATTGTTGATATAATAATCAAAAAATAATAATAATTTGAACAATGAAACTCAGTGGGATTGTGGTTGGAGCATATCCACTGAGTCTGGGAGGTCAGCAGTTTCATCATCGGCCAAGTCATATGAAAAACTTTAAACATGGTATGTGATGCTTCCTTGCTTGATGCTCAGCAGTTAAAGGATACAGCACGGACAACCCCCATTGGTTTGCATCCCATGGGGGGATTTCTCCTTAATTGCATTGTTGACCGAGATAATTGCCCCACTGAAAAGTGACGTCACAATATGGCAGCACAGGCACCAAAAGTACTCTGGGGAATTACGTCTCTTCCTCCCGCCGCCTCTTCCCACCCCTCTCCAAGAGCACCAGCTGCTTATTTGAAGTTAAAAAAAAAAATCGACTCCACAGTTGTCCAGTCAGGAAAGGGCCGAGGGTGCAAGACGAAACTGTTGCATATGCAAAAATGAGGATGAGACAATAGACATCGATGTACTAGAGTTGAATGCCCTATCAAATACACGTAGTAGAATAAAAAAAAAAAAGAGAGGAACATATGATAATGTACAAAAACTGTATTGGGAGCGGGGGAATGATGAATAAACCATTTCAATACAGCACAGTGAATCCATACCCGAGCTTGCTCTCCCTTTCCATACGACGACAGACGGAACTTACGAGGAATGGATGTCAAAACAGCCGAGAAACCGCGCCAGGCGTCTTCATCAAACATTGTTATTGTGATCATAGTTATTACTCATCAGGAAACACGTCATTTTGGTGTGTTGGGGCAGAATTATGGGACAGCTGTGTTTTTCAGCTTCGGGCTTGTATCCAAATGCCTTAGCCAAAACAGAGACTGACTAGGATTCGTAGAAATATTCCTCGAAATGAGCAAAACACAGAACTGACAATTGTGTTGGTTCATAGCAGTGTCTTTTCTGATGTACAGCATCCAAATATTGCTGATTCTTATTTTGGCAATTAACACAGCATGACACCATCTGTACCCCATAACTTCCTCTTACAAATGGGGAAACCCCAGGATACAAATCATATTGTATATTTTTCTTTATTAATGGCAGTTGGTGATGTAAGAATGTTAACCCATGATGTTTCCGATGAAACGTCATTATATTAACCAACATGCTCTGCAAAATTTTTGATCACAAAATATAAATATCCCAATTTCAATAGTGATCATCATGTTTTTGGAAACCTTGTGGTTTGGAGGTTATTTCAACAGCAGTTGAATGGGGATGGATGGGGGCTTTTGGGGAGGATGGGGGCTTTTGGCATTCCCCTTAACATCTCATCGCTTCGTGCGACGGCAGATTTACGAGATTCTGACAGTTATTTCCAATCTCTCCTCTGAAATCATGAACACATGGCTATTGCCACCAGCACCAGTTACACTGCCTTGCTGGCCAGATAATACCCATTTTCTCTTTCTCCTCACCCAACTCCATGCTATTCCCACTAGAATCTGGTAGTATGGTGCCAAAAATAACTACATAGGCATGCAATGTGAAGTGCTGTATTCTAACAAGGTTAAGGGGGAGATAAGGTAAAGGCCGGCAAAGCGGTTTAATAACCATTTATGTTACAACATGGAAATTATTGAGAACGTAATACGGGAAGACTCCTTGACTACTAAATAAGAATAGACATTGAAAAGGTAAAGACAAACATAAAGTAGACCGGTACTCGGTGGATTGCATACCTCCGCCACGCTGAAGAGTGTTGTCTCCCAATGACAAGTCGGATCTTAACCGGACCTGAACCAAAATCTAATCTGCTTGTTCTTGTCACTAAACCAACTCATCCATCTCGTTTTGTCCTAACCCATCCACAATATTTTGAAATATGATATATATCGTTTTTGATGCCATCTCTCAATGGTGAAGAAACACTTAAAAAATTCTCGTATCTGGATTAACAACACAAGACTGAAAAAATTGACTTCAACGACAAGGAAAGGATAGTTCAAAATAATAATAAATTTTTGAAGAGGTTAAATTTCTTTGATTATGGTGAAGAAACACCACAATGGTCTATGCATGTGGAGCCACACCAAATCTAGATGTCGAGAATGATGTTGATTAGAAGGGTTTGTCGGGGTCATGAAAGCAAGATTCCAACACACAACATCAAACTGCTGGCTATGAGGTGGACTTTTGGAATGCTTGAAGGAAACCCATGTTATTTATCGCTCATTGTAAAGAAACCCCAATGGAGATACCAACGACACAAAAAAAAACAAATGATAAACCACTTCCGTTCTGCTCTCGCTCTTCCACAAACGAGGATTAAAGAATGATTATACAGAAACTCATGTCTTATCAAAAAGGTTTGTGAAAACTAACCGTAACGAAGGAACCTGTCTGAGATACTGTCGGCTTCAGAAACTATGCAACTGAGCCGAGTGCCCCGAAGGAAAGTCAAAAGTCCAATTGAGTTGCTGCGTCGTCACACGCTGAAAGGCCAAAATTAATATTCATTGCTTGCTTGGCGATCGTCAAAAGCATTGTCCATCATTCATTTCCTCATAAGTCATCTGTGGAAGCGGTTCCACATTTTCTCAGCTACTCATAATTGTTTTTTTTCCATTTATCGTGAAGCCAAATCGGATTCGTACACATGTATGAGAACGGGGTTTTCAAAGAACCCAGATGGATCAGATCCCGGATAAGAATTCTGCAATTTTGTTGAAATGTGCAATTATTCAACTTTAAGGGAACTTTTGGATGACAAACACGAGTTGGTTAAAAATATATATATTCCAGCTCCAAGAGGGGAATTACAAAAATTATAGCAACGTGTTCATACGTCGGCAGCTCCTTCGAGTCAACTTCTTTAGATCACTGTTAAATCGCATGTATACTTGTTATATGACGTTTGTCTCTTCATCTGACATAGTTTGTCGTTTCGGAGTACAATCCTCAGGATTTCTAGGCCGACAATTGTGGATCTTAAAAAAAAAAGTCAGTGGATGAGTGACTGACAAAGTGTTGCTAAGCTATTTATCTTGGATGATCACATTAATGTTGCCAAAATATCCAGAAAACACTTGAATATCTCAAGAAAACATTTTCAGCAACATCCACGAGCACCTCAGCATGTTCATCGTTTCATCAAGATTTTATCTTTCCACCCTTGGAGCTTCGATAACTGCTTGAGGCAGACCCAGCCGACTGTATTTCTTGTCTGATAAATGCCGACGAAAGGTAGCTTCACCACCGGAATCCTGAAACCAAATTGAAATCCATGGATTGGAAGCGCAAGGGATCACCGGTAAATCCTGAGCTGAATTTCTTGAGATGCCAAGAGAATCCTGCTGATTCACTCAAAGCCTCAAAACTTCAACCGAATATTACACTGGCGTCATCCAAAAATTGCGGCAAGCCATCAAGAACAACCAACAGTGTGCTCTAACATCACGACGACGGGCCGATGGAGCCTGGACCGATGGAACTGTATGCATCGGCCGATGGCCGATGGAGCCGATGGAGCTGTATGCAGCCTGGACCTGCCCCCCATTGACTATTATTATCTGTTTGGACATATGAAGTCCCACTCGTATGGCTAGTAATTAGCAGATGACAAGGAACTCACAGAAACAACAGACATGACGGAAGGAGCAACCTGAAAACATATTTTACTGATACCGGCAGTTTAAAGGCCAAATTAAGCAAGTGCATTGAAATCAACGGATATTAAAGTCTTAAAAATACTGTTACGATTGTGGGGGTTGATGGAAGAATCTAATAGGGAATATAGCATAGTGTGGAATTGCTCGGTCCGTGGATATGTAGTAGGCATCTCAATGTGAGTAAGTAGGGAACCTGTGAGCTTAAGTGTTACGTGTCACCACACGAGGGGTGGTGCAAGGTTAATTATCCTCGGGAGTAAGAATAAGTTTTGCAGTATGTGATTCCCCTCTGTGATTTTTCACTATGTTTATATATTTCAAGATTGCCAATAAAGATGGGGAACACGTCCCTGAAACTACAACAAACAGACAGACAGAAAGCCCAGCCTTCAAAGGTTGACAACAAGCGGTCACGCCCCCGAGGAACGATTGATGGGCGTGATGTTAGAAGCTCGCAGAGGAGGAGAAGCCCTGCCTTCCCGGGTTTGGGGTGAGCAGGCGACGCCCCGGAGGCGAAGGAGATAGATCGGTATGATCGAAATCAAAGGAAGGAGGTTGTGCATTTTAAGAGGAGAGAGGAGGAAGGAGTTGGCTTGTGCATTTTTGGGAGAGCCATGATCAGGAGGCTGGATATTTTGAGAGGCATCATACTCAGTAGGCTCGTGCATTTTGTGGAGAGCTGTGATCAGAGTGGAGGCACGAGGCGCATTGTTTGGAGAGGGGAGAGCAAAAGGTGAGCGCACGCCAAGGACGATCACACGGCCATTGATTTCATGTTGGGGAGATTTTGCTCACACGGTGAAGGAAGACGCTGGCCTTTTGCTCTTGCTCGGGTCAGTGAGGACGATTGGAGCACATGAAGCCGTTACACTGGGGCTCTAAGCCTTGGTGTGGAGTGCCGCTCGCGGATTGCCTGACATGCCAATAGAAGCGCCTCAATTCCAGTTCCACAAGGATCAGCTCTGGACCAAGCTAAGTGCAGGAATGGTGAAAAGGGAAGTTTTTTCCTTTCATTTTGTGTCCCCTTTGTCTGTATGGGAGGCACCTCGACTGCAGGATTTGCTTACTTCATTATCCCCCGCCAACCAACGAAGTTGGCGGGGGATATAGAAATGGGTTCCGTCCGTCCGTCACATTTCGTTTCCGGAGCTTAACTACAAATCCCCTCAATATATATTTACGAAATTTGGTACACATATCAAGCAAGTGGTGAACTGGTGCCTTTTGATATTTAAAGATTTCCCCCAAAAAAATTTCTGTCACTTTCCATGGAAACAAGTTGGGTATCAAGAAATAATTGAGGTTAACCTTTGTTTCCAGAGCATAGTTGCAAAACTATTAACTATTTCTTTATGAAATTTGGTACACACATCAAGAATAAATTGAACTGGTGCCTTTTGCTGCTTGTCCTCATTTACGATGGTAGGGGATATCGAAGACTTTGTCTTCAACGGATGCGAGTTATAATTATTATCATTACCTTTTGTATAACTATCCATTGTAAATATTCAGTTATTTTCATTAAATGTATTCCTTTTAAAACACTAGCTGTGTGCTGTCCTGGTGCAGCTCCCCTCTGCTGTGCTCCTCCTGGGAGGAACGTCCCTCTGCCATAACTCCCCATTAACACGCACGCATTAATCTCCTCGTCTCGGTTGTTACCTTCAAGGGAGAAGCTTTGCCATCCGTCCAGGAAGGGGTGAAAACCACCCGGACACGACAACACAAAGGTTGGCGGGAACTGGACTACGACATCTCATACCAACTGCATGAATGTCCCGCATCGAAGTAATACTTTCATTTCTGAAACATTTGGGGGAAAATAAGAGTTTTGATTGTTCCTCGTACAAGTCATTTGGATAGATATTTCAGCTGCTGCTGGATACCACTGCATTACAGAAAAGTGGAGCAAAGTTTGGGAAAAGAATGTCATCGAACATGACAGATGGCAGCTGGGGATGTAAAACAGGTGAAACCACGAGACGTCTATATTCTGAGCACTGTCGTGCAAAGGACGCTATGGTGTTCTGTTTGAGTACAAATATTGGAATCGTAGGTGTTGTTGAAATACAAATAAAGGGGGAAAAGTCAACAAAATCATTTGTGAAAATTATCAAAATCTTCATTCTGGAGCAATGCCAAAACCGGCTACAGCAGTATTACATATTCTCAACATTTACCTCCATTTGATGCACCAATAGGGGACGTTGGATTGTACAACTGGTTGCATCGTATACGATCATCACATCGCATCATCACACCGGTCTCATTTCAGTCAACTGAATGGCAAAGGCCTCAACTCATTATGGGGGGGGGGGGGAGGAGGGAATGAACATACTCGTCATAATTGTCAAACGTGGGTTGGCGAGACTTTGGAATTTGTTGAGGATGCAGACCATAACTTGCCTAATCTTTGCGAACACCATGGGATCTTTTCATGTCCACCAAAAACCAGTGCTGGCACACAGGTCCTTCGACTTAAACGTCTATCCGGGGGTCGGCACACAGGCTGATGGTTCTCCCTGCATGCGAAACACCAGGGTGACAGGTTATAGCTGAACCGAGGTTAAAACCCAGGCTCAATAGCTCAAAGGTGAGTATGAATACCTCTCGGTTATCCTGGAAGGCACGTGTACAATCATACATATGAAAAATGTAATCAAAAGCACGAATGAACTTTTGGTGTTGCTCACAAGACAGGCTGTGGTAGCATAGCCTCCCATGAGCACGATCCACTCTTGGCACACACTGCGTAGATATTTGACGTTAACAGTAACTTCCAGTCTTAAACACAAAATCATTCTCACGGCCAATGGCGGTCACTGCAAGGAGTCTGAAGCATTGAATAACCTAATAAATCCAGCAACGCATACCAGCTGTGATCTTCAGAAATAAAAGAAACGTTTACATGCAACGAACTTAACATCACAACAGTGGAGTAAAACAAATATGACGTTGAGGATTGAAAAAGGAGTAATAATAAAATAAATAAAAATGTTATACTTGAAAAGAGTTAAACGAGACAATCCCCAAACAGGCAACATCTCTAAAGTACGGAAAGTTTGAAAACAAGATTCTCGGCGATGAAACGTGTGCACAGATGAACAAAAAGAAAAAGTTGAAAGAGCCTCATTTGTTTCAAATCGCTTTCTAATAAACAGTCATTGCAAAACTTCGGCAATAAAACATTCTCGAGACTCCAAACAATGAAACACTCCTATGCGTGCCCTTGATTTTTTTTTTTTTTTTTACAAAGCGAGTGCGGTGTGGAGACCCTGAACAAATTCCAGATCGCCACCGAAACCTGCGGTCACACACGAGTGATGATGCAACCGGTAGACCGAATTCGTAATGGAATTGCGGTCCGACACGCATTCCACGGAGAGAAACGTGCGAAGCAATTCCCTCCCCGGCAGCTCGTTTCGTGTACATCGGACTTCAAGGAAAGTCAGAATGAACCAAATGCAACAATGGAAAGGTATCAAAATTTATTATGACAAGTAATGTCACCTTCAAAGAATACAGAATGAATGCAAAAAGAAAATAATAGAAACATGTGGAAAATGCAACGAACATTGCAGTAATATCTTTCCATTCATGAAAACAGTTAACAGTAAATGAAGAAAATTTTTCATAAGGGGAGCTGCCAATTGTTTTTTCAAATTCACCAGGTAACAAGGTCACCAGGTTAACAAGTCATCATTCAACATGTAACACTACCAAACCATTAGGGTAATAAAATTTACAAACGTAGTTTTTGATTCCTTAAGCATGGCTTAAAGAGGCACCTGCAAATTTACAAGCTTCCATGGATGTGCATCATCAAACTCACATTGTTCCAAAAAGAACCAGGCCTGTGATGTTTACTTTAAAGCCAAAAGAGGAGAGTTAAAAGTTTGAAAAAGCAGAGGATGGCTCAAGTATGCTGATCAAAGGCACGTTTTATTGATTATTTTTTTATTGGACATCCCCCCCCCCTCCACCCCCTGCCTAACCAAAGCAAACCACAAAACTAACCACTTCAGGAGCCCAATCCGTTTGCATCTACAGATTCCAGCTTGCCCAACATCGGACAGATCTCCTCTCCGACGGTGGAGAGGTACCCTTTAGGACAACCCCCAAACGCAAAGATCTCGCTTTCTGGTAAAATGGTTTGCTCTTCAGGTTTTAAAGAATTTCTGACCGCTGAGATATATTCTAAACGGGTCAATGCATGCCAACTCCACTAATTTTACAAAAGTTCCCGAGGATGCCAGCTGACCATCTCAGATATTGATGAATTGTTTTGTTGTTGTTTTTTGAAACTAAGTTATATTAGTAAATGAGTAGAATAAAAAAATAATGAATCCGCCAATTACAAATGTTTAGGGGGTTTCATCAATCTTCGCGCTTGTAACTGGAATCCTCCTTTCACTGACGTTTTGAGAAGTTCTTACATTAACACCAGACAGGGAGGGGTGCTGAGCAGAAACGTTGAATCCCGAGCAAGTTTAATCTGAGCTCCAAGAAAGTGCTCTAGAAGTCCGAGAGCTTGGATGGTGGACAATTCAAACAGTGCATCTTTTGTAATTTTCAAGTCGTAGACATTTCAAAGTTTCTCTTCTGGAGGTGGTCAAATTACACATCGAAGATTCATAACATTTCGAGGTAGGTACTTCCTCAAAAGCGAGCACGTACGGCCGGGGCCAAAACATAGATCAAGTTGAAAGAATGCTTAAAATTTCCCCTCATTGCAGTAAATAGATGACCACATGGGCCACCACCCAGTGTCTCGAAACTCACAGTTAAGAAACATGTGGATCCGATTATACATCTGCACCGAGTTTCAGCTTCGTGGAGCAGTTCCTTATTGTCACGAGATTATTTTTTAACGTTACGGTGATTAATTAAAGGCATCTACAACTTCTTGCTTTGCCCCACATCCTTTATTGCTTCTGTATTGATAAGCAGCTGATTATTAAAGTGTTAATTTTGAAATAATTTATGATTTGGTCACGTGCGCAACTAATTAGAGCATGGATATACAAAATTAAGGATTTCTAATTGTCACCTCAAATATGTGTTAATTATCAGAGTTTGAGGCTCGTAGTACAGCCGTTCAGCAGAGGGCGCAAGGCCAACACAATGGGGGCAATGAGGAACTGGCAGACAAGAAGAGAAAGGTAACGAACTTACAGGCAACAAAACTAGGGACATGACAAGATAGAAGCAGGAAAAGTGAAGAAATAATAATTAAGATACGAGACTGGAGTAGCTGAGAAATGGGGTGAATGTGGAAGAATGCAGGTGACATGGAGAGGGGAAGTCAATGAGAGAAGAATCCAGTGAGGGGAATAAGGAAATGTCAAGAAATTGTGATAGCTCACCAATTTTAATGGGGTGAGGAAAGAACAAGAGTTCACATTCTGGAGAAGGGGGGGGGGTAGAGGGAGGGAAGAACAAGACAAACTCGTGGAGAGGAGTAATTTGCCTAAATTAGGAGAGGGTGATGAGGTATGGATTTGCTGGGTAAGCAAGGTGTTACATGGTGGAGCTGGAAAAGAAATGAATGGCTGAGAACAGGTGGGCCAAGATCAGATGAGGTAGAAGACGACAAGGCAAACGATGTATCTGCAGTGGAGGAGGAGTGGGCCCTGCACCCCAGTTTAATCATTCCAATTAGGTTCAAGGAATTGGAATTCTCCACTTCTGGGGGCATAAAGTGAGATCTGGCAACACCAGCTCACATACGAGATCTGCATTCCATGGTGCGTATATATATATATATATATATATATATATATATATATATATATATATATATATATATATATATATATATATATATATATATATATATATATATATATATATATATATATATATATATATACTGAATATGTATGAAAAACAAAGCATCTCTCACCTGTGAATGGAGGAAATAACCAATTAGCTGTCACCTAATCAAACACAGGTGGTTAGGATTATATAAATAAATAAATAGACTCCTCCCATGCTCTTCCAGCCAAAGAAAGCTGCACAAAGCAATCATGAAAGTCTACCCAAGGTAAGCCGTTTCCTGTTTCAAACGCGTCCCAGAATTCCTCCACAGCTGTAAAGATGTTCACAAATAGTACATACGTGAGAATCCCAATGCTGCACACTCCCTCAGCTGCCGAACCGGTTTCATCGCTTGTTGGCGAATCAGCGACAGATGTGAGTGGGTCTTTGATTTTCATTTAAATGTTGACTGCTTTTGACATTGACACCTGGTACATGCTTAAAAATCTCTGTGGTGCATGTTTCTGTCTGTGCCGTCACTGATGATTCGCCAACAAACGATGAAACCCTTCCAGCAGCTGAGGGTGCGTGTGGCATTGGGATTCTCATGTGTAGTACTTGTGAACATCTTTACAGCTGTGGAAGATCTCTGCGAAGTTATAAACAGTAAAGGGCTTACCTTGTGTAGCTTTTCACAGTTGCCTTCTGCAGCTTCTTCAGCTCGAATAGCATAGTCGTAGTCAAGATTATGACTGCGTGTGTATGTATGAACGTATATAATATATATATATATATATATATATATATATATATATATATATATATATATATATATATATATATATATATATATATATATATATACTGTTAGGGTCTGACAATGGTTAAGATATGATTTAACTCTGCATAATGATTCCAAGATGCTCTTCCAACTCTGGAGGTCAGTGAAGATATATGATTGGTGAAGGCAAGGTCAACAAAAGATTGTCTAAGGTGCTCCAAAAATTGCTGCACATCTCTGAGAGGTTGGGTGCACAAGTAAATTGGAGAATTAGCCATGTAATCTTTATGTGGAGAAAATGTGTGTGTGGGACTCAGAAGCATTGAATGACAAATTACAGGTGATTGACAATTTTATTTTTTCCAGATTGATGGACAAGGGTGCGGCTGAAGTTTGCCTGTCATCGGCGTGAAGAACATTCTGCGACAGAGTCGAGTCATCTCCAAAATGATATCAAGTCCTTCTCAAAGATGCCGAGAGTTAATTTCTGGAAACCGGGAACAGGATGTTCCAGAACACTGCCTTGAGGGACTCAGGCTGCCAACACAAGAACAGGAGATGGACTGTGCTCCATACGACATATTGTTGACGTAACATGAACGGAATCTATCTTCAGTCAATATGAATGCAAATACTATTGGCAGAATGTTTAGTGGCCATGGATGGGCACCAGAGGGCATCAAAGACTTACACATCCAGTGACACTGCTCAAAGAACAACATGGTGGAAAGGGGAAAACATGCCAACAAGCAAAGTAAAGGGACATAAGAGGGACACTTGGAGCAAGAATGAGATCAAGGGGAGTGGGAGGAGAACACAGGGGGTGAACAAGCTGAACACAGGTCAAATACAGCAATAAAAAAAAAGAAAATTGGGGATGAAAGAGAAATAGAACAAAAAATGAAAAGTAGGGAGAGAGAGGAGAAAACAGAATACATAGTAAGGAATGGGTGGGCTTGGGGAAGGTTAATGAGGGCAGAAAAGATGATGAATATGGATGGAGGATGACCGGAAGTGCTGGTAATGTTAAAGGAATGAAGAAGTACATGGTGTGAAGCAGGGCACCAGCCCATAGAGGAGGACAGTACTCCATAGAGCTACAGAGGAAGGCCTTGAAGTGAAATTCAAGAGTTGAAGTGATAGGTTTTGAAGTCGACTGAGATTATTGATTCCATTACCTTGCTGATTATGAAAAGAAGGGGAAATGTTCTGGCGTCAGAGTCTGTCTTACTACCCTTCATATGAATAGGAATGGTACAAACCACCTTCCATATGGAGGGGAGGTAACCCTCCAAGAAGATACAGAAGAGCATTGTAAGAGGAGCAGCCAGTGATGCACAGGTTTTGACGAGTGCACAAATGCCTATAAAATCCGTTGCCGGTGTTGTTGGTCCAGGTATTTCTTCAAATTTACAGGTAGGAAGAGGCGAACTGAAGAAATACATGTTCCTGAGACGGTTTTGACGAGTTGCCAGCAGAATTTATATGAAATAAGGAATGAAAGTGTTGATCTCAGATGAGCCTGGTGTTTTGTTCTTGCTCTTCGAAAGGCAAACACAAACTTACATCAAAGCCTAAGGTGTGAAATGCATTGCACCAGTCAGGCTCCTTTGGCTTGATTATGAAATACGATTTCAAAATGTAGCAACTAAAAATGCTTGGCAGCAGAGCCAGGAAGATTTCAACAATTGAGGAATGCTGGTAGCAGGGCCTGGTTGCAGTCACGCTCCTTGGAAGATAGTCCATTGGTGGGACTCCTTGTCCGAGCAGTTCTGGAGCATCGACAGAGCAGATTATGCACTGAAATGGCACCAAACACCAATCTTTAGGAGTATATAATGGCCAAGACAAAAAGCATTTAAATCTTCTGGACATTAAAAATACAACATTGTTTGTCCCATTGTGTTCAACTGTTACCGACGAACCACTCTCGATAAAAACTACAAGCTCTGTATTTGCTGGGTTGATGAGCATCGACTTCAGCCGAGAATGCGTTGGAAAGACCTCGACACGAGGTCACCAAGAGAAACGGTACTGAAGACGTCATCTGCAGTGATCCAACTAATTTCTTTCGCCACACGATATAATGAGTAGCCAGAAGTGTCTTGACCAAGAGAAGTGCAATTGTAATCCACATGCGATTGCAATCCTCCGGGCACGTTCTCCACTTACAAAAACGTTATATCCCTTTGATATCCTGTCTGGTCCATCTGGACATCTGATAAACCATCAGGATGCGATCATCTCCAGTTGCTTGCCCAGCTATCCCTCCTAATGCCATCAGATCTCAAAAATACTTCTGAGCTTGGAGTCCCTGAAGTTTCTGATGATAGCTTAAAGTTTTTGTAATACTTTCCCTTGCTTGCCGGTCATAGGATTAAAATAGATTACAATTTTTGTTTGGTAACACCTTCAGATAATGAACGTAATGTCAAAATGAAGGTACTGTATAATGGTAGTGGTCAGGTGGTAGTCATGCTTTAAGCAGTCGGATATCACACAAATACTGACACCAGTTCATCATTTTTTTCTCACAATGCAGAACAAAAAAAAAGAGAGAATGGATAGGAACTTGGCTGTCCAATGTGGCTGTCCACGGTCACTGCAGACAAACATACACTTAAATGTTCCAGTTGTAGCCCTGGACAACACACAATAAAACTGTACCAAGTCCAGGAGAACAAAGACACCATCTGAAGGAACATTCTCTCTCGGTGATCACAGGTACTGTAAGCAGAGTGAGCTTTTGTCACAAAATGTCATTGATGAAGTCCATCAAATGGATCGCACACTGTCCGTATGTAAAGGACGCTGTTGAGACATCAGAGTAGGTCTCTGTGTGAAATCACCATTCATAAGCAATTGCATCACTCAAATAGAAAGCAACATAGAGTCTGCTTTCTGACTCGCTTTGTTTCACAAAACTTTAACATAGTACTGTTAATGACCGCAGCTGATTTCAATTTGATCTTTTTTCTTGTCTTCGTCATTGCCATAGCACCATATGAGAAAGAAAGGCACTTTGGCCTTGGTGTGTGAAGATGGGATTTTTGGTTTGAGGACGATAGACGTGCCTGTTATACATAGACTAGAGTAACACATGTCTGAAATATCATAGATGTTACATGGACATTGTATAAGGAACTGATATTTATTGCTTCAGCACTGAACGTTTTACACAGTCAGTGATACAGGTGCACAACATTGTATAAAACCATAATCAAAAATAAATAAATTCTGCAACATAAAGAACTGATCCAGAAAGATGAAATCTGGTGCAGATCTAAAGCAGCCCCATTTTGTGATGCATCTTAAGTCTGGTTTCAATACACCGGGGGTAAGAGTCGTCAGGGTCATCGATCCACTCGAATGAGGAGCTTCTATTATTTAAAACAAATTTTCTTGCAGATCCACTGTTTGGCATCGACCATGCACAGATAAATGATATCATCGATCCATGCTTCTCGGTTGGACAGAGCTAGACGTAAAAGTGATGAATCTAAAAATGGAATTTTCATTTTTAACATTTGTGCAGGTACTGGGGTGAACCCTCACTTCCTGAAAGATTAAGCAAGGCAAAAAAACAATGCCTAGCACTTGTAAAAGGCAAAAGACCAGACAGATTTTGAGGGAAGCTTTTATAAGCATGGGTGAAAATTACCAGGGATCAACGTTATAGCTTAACATCTTTACCCAATAGTAAGATACGAGCATCCCAAAACTGCCAACAAAAAGGGTGTAATTCACGTGTAAAAAAAAAAAACCCAAAAATGTCCACAGCCTACTCTTACAGGATCGGCCCACAACACTAAAACAAATCTATCCGGGTTAAGGGGCTAAAATTTAGGAGCATTATTTTACTTCGGGAGTTATTTTAGAAAGATGCATTCCTCAAGATCTGAAATTGGTGCCTGGGGACCGCTAGGCAAGTGGAGTGTTCCAAATCAAAATGTCGATACCAGGTCGGCAAAACTTGGTTCAGTTAAAATTTTAAAAGAACAGCTGCGTGGAAATTAGAGAGGTGCATCATCAGTCGAGGAATGAACAACTCCTTTGTAAAAGTTTCAAATTTTTTTGACATCAAGATGGGAACTGGAGGCAGTGAAGTCAAGATAATCAGGTACAAAGATAGCAGAGTCAGAATACATGCAGATATACAAGGGGAATAATATACCATAAAGCGAGGCACACACTCTTCATAATGGAAACTTGCCTGAAGGAAACAGACACAACCATTAGGTTGGTAACACAAATCAAGGGTATAATTCAGCATGTGTCCGTTTTGGTTTTTTC
This sequence comes from Eptatretus burgeri, assembly GCF_056783735.1. NCBI lineage: Eukaryota > Metazoa > Chordata > Myxini > Myxiniformes > Myxinidae > Eptatretus > Eptatretus burgeri. Next base: position 144,064,858 of record NC_140962.1, on the reverse strand, counting down.
GAAAGCTTTTAAAAACAACTACAAAGCAAATATTTTGAGCTCCGACAATGGAACTGTCAAGGCTGCACTTCATGTCAACTTTGTTGACGAAAGCAGACCAAACCAATTGCATGCGAAATCGGCTAACCCGAAATGACGGCTGGTTTGCAAGGCACTGCATACACAATCAAATATAAACAGCAAAAGCCAAATATGAAATACTGCTTCAGCACAGACAATGGAAGAACCACGAAGGAACTCGCAGAATCAAGAAGCAGATACTCGTTGTCAGCTGAGCACATCAGGAGACAGAGGTGGGGGACGGTTTTTGAATGAGCAAGTACTGCCAGTAATTAATGTCAATGACAAAAATAAAAAAGCAGGAAAACGGGAGGTTTTTCGGTTGTTGTTTTTTTTCTTTTCTTAAAAACCAGTGCTCACTGAACATTGCAAGTGAAAATAGAATTAAAGTTTGTCCATAAAAAAAAAAGGTTCAGAATGTTTACAACGGAAAGACTTTTTGCAGACTGTTCACGCACCGGGAAAATGAAAAAAAAAAAAGAAACGTCTGAAATAATTTATCCATGAAACCATGTACACCACCTGTGTTACATCAACAAAAGTGTCGCACGTTGAAGCAACAGTCTTCAAAACCATCCGTGCTCGCTTTAAAAACAGAAAAATGTAAAAAAAAAAAAAAAAAAAAGTTCCACAGCAGTCTGAGGCCTGAAGGAACGAGAGGTCCGAGGTTGAGAATGAGGGTGAAGGAGGCCAGACTTTTTCATCACAAAGAAGAAAACACTCGAACCATCGCCCTGCACGATGCATTTTGCAAAAGCAAACAACAAAAAGAAGACAAACAGTGGGCCCGCGTACGCCCAAAAGCAACTGCGCGTTTGCATCGGAGGTAAGAATCCCTGATATGTGCAAGTGCTCCCTTGCCTTGTTTAAGTAACTCCAGAATTATAAACGACAAAAAAAAGAACGACGACGCAAACATCGATCGGGAGTCACACTGCAAGTGGTTGAGAGCGCTGGGGTGGTTGGGGGTTTGGGAGGAGAGGTGTGGGAGATAGGGAGTGGATAACGTATTTTGTACCAAAACATTGAATGAAGCTGAAATAAAAAAAATGATGAAACACTTGTTGCATGAGGTATACAAATCGGAGAGTGGGTGAGGATAGACAGAACGAGCGTACGCCAACGGTCGACGAGCTCGAAACAAAAGTACGCATCCGAATCATCGAACATGATGAGACGGGCTTCCGAGGGTTTTATGTGGGTGACATCGCCGAGACAAAATGTCAACGATTGCGAGTTTGAAACAAATGGCTTTTTGCATTATGGGTTCAAACATCCCTTCAAGGATTTATTTGATTTCAAACCAGAACGGTCGCTTAATGGGAAATCCAGAACAAAGACGGAATATTTTCAGTGCCGGTAAGGAAGGGGAGTTAAAACCCAACCACCTCCTCTCCCAAAATATCAGCTCCTTTATCAAACAGCAATGTGAAGTGAAGAAGAAATAACCTGATTATATACATTTTTAAAAAGCTCTATAAAAGACCAGTAGAAATGTATAAACTGATATGACAGGAAACAGAGGTAGGTATGATTTGTGGTTCTCACGCCAAAGTGCATGTGGAGCAACTTGTTTTGGTTCGACAAAGAAAAAGATGAAAAAAGTCTGAAGAGGAGACCAAAACAAAAGCTGTTTATGTGTGCGACCCTTATCACAACCCCAAGCAAATTTCATATTTCTAAAGACAACAGTCCTGTAAAACAGAGAGGAAAATATAATATTGATGAGAGTTCTTTGGGTCTGATCTCAAACAAACAAAAACCGGCTTGTGATGAAGAAAACGGAGCCAACCATCACTACCGGCGCAAGTTGTGGAGCGTTCCGTTTCACGCAATTCCACGTGCCACGCAAGTTCTCAACGCAGTTCCATGCAATTCATCACCAACCGCTCCTTTCGTGCCGTAGAACATTAGAGTCGAGTTGGATTTGACGATTGGAATTAGAATTCCTTTTTGGTTGAAGGCCTTCATTATTTGCATTACTTTTTTTTTTAATAGGTGTACACAAGGGTAGTATATTTAAGCAGTACGATTGTAACGGGCCGAATCACATTACTTGCACCGATTTGATCGTGTTCCGCAATTCCGTTCTCCATTAATGAATGGAGAGGATATCTGATGAGCCTTCATGAAAATGACCACAAAGCCAGAAGTAGGAAGAAAAGGAGAGACCCAAAGCTTTCAACAACAACAAAATCCAACAAAAATCCCTGCAACTCATGTCATCGTGGATAAAAATAAAAAACCCTAATCTTTCTTCACACCTGCTGTTTCACCAATTCCGAAGAAAGACGTGTTTGTCTCCATTAGCGACATGTGATGAAGGCCACAAAAATTGCATTGAAGTGACAGAAGCTCAAACATAACTAGCTATACCCTCCAACAAGGAATATACAATGGTGGACCTATTCCTTCTTCCAAAACCTATTCTCCCCGATGACGTTGACGGTGGTGCGGCAAAGTCGTCACTTATCTTCTTCCGCTTCTTCCGATTCATGGCTTGAAGCTTCTTGCTGCTCCTAAAGAGGGTTAGAAAAGGTTGGCAGTTTGTCACCGGCTTGGGCTGAAAGTGTACGACCAACAAGTGATCAGCTTTATCAATAAACAATCTGGAACCATCACAAATCGCCGCATCTTACTGCTCATGTGACATCGTGCGGACAAAAGCTTTATGAGTGCTTCACAACATGTTTGCAAAAACAATTTTCAAAATATTCATGAAGAGTTTGGAGGGAAAAAAAGATCACAAGAGCGTGCGGCAGTAACGTACCTCAGGCTCTTCTTGTTGAGCAACCTGCTGAGGCTTATTGCGAGGAGGGATGAAGTGAAGGTAGATAAAATGGTGGTGGGTTGGGGAGACAGAAAGGAAAAGACATTAGCAACAGAAAGAGAGCAGCAAGATTATTTATAGAGAACCAAATACCCATGGAGATGACAGGATGGCCCCGAGGTATGCACACTTGCCTCTGAGTCCTTTAACCTCGGTTTGAATCTCAACACAGCGCTAAAAGGTCATCCTGGTGTTTCACAGGCAGGACAGCATCAAGTACCTTCCCTTGGATGGACTTTCAATTTGAGGAACAGTCCATCAGCACTCGTCATTCATGGACGTTAAATATCCCACAGGGTCCTTCGTGAATCGGAGAGTTGTCCCCGGCACCTTGAACAAATTACAAATTCCAGCCCAAACTTTCTCGCTAACTAACACTTGGCAATCATGGCGAGTATGCCAATACCACCAGCATGATTTAATGTGGGCCTCACTCCTGCAGTGGAATGAAAACAGGCTGATGGTGATGACGGTGACGACAAAATACCCATGATGGATATCAAGGGCTGTAACAATGGTTCACATTATGAATAAAATATCAAACACAACTTGCAAGGCATTAAAACTGGTCTTATAAGAGAAGAATAGAAAAAGGAAGATATCGATTATTTGAGGAACTAGAATGGCACTTGGCAGAGTGCACACCTCCTCGAGGCTGAACAGTTTACGTTTTGTATCCCACCAACGGGCCACATCGGGATTCAGACCTGAACCAAAATCTAATTGGTTTGCTCTCTTCACCTGACAAATTCATCCACCACGTTTTGTCATCACCCATCGACAAGTTTTTGAAATACCATGCGATACATTGATTTTGGCGCCATCTCTCAATGGTGAAGAAGCACTTTAAAAATTCCATTATCCAGATCTGGATCTTCACCAAAATCGAAAAAAATTAATCTCAACCTGTCCAGAGTTTTATCCAAATTGGTCCACAACGTTTTTAAATATCCTGCTTACAGATAAACAGACAGACATGGGTGAAACCACAACCTCCATCCAGCTTCGGTTGCAGAGGTAATTACTGACACTTGACCCCTTGACATTGTGCAGCAGAACCATTTTCCCCAGGATACCTCGAGTTGCTATAAACAGCATGTGCAGCAGAGGCCTCCTTTATGATACCGCAAAGCTCCTTCGTCAGACAAAAACATGAATGTCCGTACTGAGTTAACAATGGCCTTTTATATGTGTTGAGAAAAAGGAGGGAGGCAATGGGGGACATACATTTTGGGGGTTATGTTATCAAATGACGAGATTGTTTAAAACTGTAACCTGATGCTCAGCCTCGCACTCACCGTTGCTCTAAATCGTGGCCAAGAAGAAAACAGGCTTGTTTGTTGAACTTCATTATCGTATTCGTTCACTCACGGTCCTTTGAGATCATGTTGCTTGTGAAGCAACACAATAACAAAGGAAAACAAAGGAACAATCCAGTTTTTTTGTGGCAGCGACTCTGAGTGGCAGTGCCTGACATTCATCCTCAGCTGCCACAAAATTTGAGGCCCTGAATCTGACCCTTTGACATCAGCTGTTCCAGCTGCGTGGAGATACTAAATAGTGCTGGAATTTTATTTCCACACCTCACATGCCTGCAGCTGTCTGGGGAGAGGGGGCCTGCTTGAAACGATGCGTAGCCCGCTTCAAAACAGACTTGGGACCTAAAACATGGGGCCCCTGTCAACAAAACTTGTGTGGATTAACTGAATCAATGCAACGGAAATGACTCAACACAAGGCTTTCGTGATTTGAAACGTGCAAGAGAGAGAGAGAGAGAAGGGGAGAGAAGAATCCTTCGGGGGCTTGTAGGGAAGATATGTTTCAGCATTTGGAGTGTGGAGAAGGCAGAACGAGTGGGAAGAATGAGATTATGATGGGAGGGGAGGGGCGGAGACGGAAGGGTGGTGATCAATAAGATGAAACTCGATGTGAATGAGTTCGATTTGATTATTTCCCACGCTGATGTCCTCACTTGAACTCAAACCGCAGCGTGTGACTCAGAGCCCTACGAGCCAGGCCTGAGTCAGTGGAAGTGAGGCATGCTGCTGGACATGAGCCGAGATCAGACTGAATTACACCACGAGGTCCCGTGCATGCCGAGGCGGCCCATTTAGAGTGCTTGCCAAGCTGCTGTGACTAAACAGCACGCCCAGAACTCCAAAATAACATCAACACAAGCCACACACAGCACAAGCAATTTCCCCGACAATTGGACGGCGTTCACTGCAGTTCTGCCAATGTCCGGCAGGAATCCCCTCCTGCTCTCGATGCTGTTCCTTTCAAAGTTACTTCAACGATCCAACAGTAGAACAACTGCAATTTCAGGAAAAAAGAGAAACTAACCTGACCAAGAAAATGCCATCACACTCACACATTGTTGCATAAGAACTCATAACGACTTTCTAACCTCTGCTCTGGCCTTGTTACCTCCACCCACCAAAGGTGGACAGAAGTTGTTTTCACCCCTGTTTGTGTGCAGGATATCTCAAAATGTTGTGAACAGATTCGGATGAAATTTGGTGGGTAGGTTAGGTATGTGACAAGGACAAATTCATTGCATTTTGTTGAAGATCTGGATCCAGACACGAGAATTAAAACGAGAGTAATTCGACGGCACGCAGTCGACGGGAATGCCTCCGCTCTCCGTGCGTGTGTGCGTGCGTGCGTCTGTGTGTGCGTGCGTGCGTCTGTGTGTGCGTGCGTCTGTCTGTGTGTGCGTGCGTCTGTCTGTGTGTGCGTGCGTCTGTCTGTCTGTGCGTGCGTGCGTCTGTCTGTCTGTGCGTGCGTGCGTCTGTCTGTCTGTGCGTGCGTGCGTCTGTCTGTCTGTGCGTGCGTGCGTCTGTCTGTCTGTCTGTCTGTGCGTGCGTGCGTCTGTCTGTCTGTCTGTCTGTGCGTGCGTGCGTCTGTCTGTCTGTCTGTCTGTGCGTGCGTGCGTCTGTCTGTCTGTCTGTCTGTGCGTGCGTGCGTCTGTCTGTCTGTCTGTGCGTGCGTGCGTCTGTCTGTCTGTGCGTGCGTCTGTGCGTCTGTGCGTGCGTCTGTGCGTCTGTGCGTGCGTCTGTGCGTGCGTCTGTGCGTCTGTGCGTGCGTCTGTGCGTCTGTGCGTGCGTCTGTCTGTCTGTCTGTGCGTGCGTCTGTCTGTCTGTCTGTGCGTGCGTGCGTCTGTCTGTCTGTCTGTGCGTGCGTGCGTCTGTCTGTCTGTCTGTGCGTGCGTGCGTCTGTCTGTCTGTCTGTGCGTGCGTGCGTCTGTCTGTCTGTCTGTGCGTGCGTGCGTCTGTCTGTCTGTCTGTGCGTGCGTGCGTCTGTCTGTCTGTCTGTGCGTGCGTGCGTCTGTCTGTCTGTCTGTGCGTGCGTGCGTCTGTCTGTCTGTCTGTGCGTGCGTGCGTCTGTCTGTCTGTCTGTGCGTGCGTGCGTCTGTCTGTCTGTCTGTGCGTGCGTGCGTCTGTCTGTCTGTCTGTCTGTGCGTGCGTCTGTCTGTCTGTCTGTCTGTGCGTGCGTCTGTCTGTCTGTCTGTCTGTGCGTGCGTCTGTCTGTCTGTCTGTCTGTGCGTGCGTCTGTCTGTCTGTGCGTGCGTCTGTCTGTCTGTGCGTGCGTCTGTCTGTCTGTGCGTGCGTCTGTCTGTCTGTGCGTGCGTCTGTCTGTCTGTGCGTGCGTCTGTCTGTCTGTGCGTGCGTCTGTCTGTCTGTGCGTGCGTCTGTCTGTCTGTGCGTGCGTCTGTCTGTCTGTGCGTGCGTCTGTCTGTCTGTGCGTGCGTCTGTCTGTCTGTGCGTGCGTCTGTCTGTCTGTGCGTGCGTCTGTCTGTCTGTGCGTGCGTCTGTCTGTCTGTGCGTGCGTCTGTCTGTCTGTGCGTGCGTCTGTCTGTCTGTGCGTGCGTCTGTCTGTCTGTGCGTGCGTCTGTCTGTCTGTGCGTGCGTCTGTCTGTCTGTGCGTGCGTCTGTCTGTCTGTGCGTGCGTCTGTCTGTCTGTGCGTGCGTCTGTCTGTCTGTGCGTGCGTCTGTCTGTCTGTGCGTGCGTCTGTCTGTCTGTGCGTGCGTCTGTCTGTCTGTGCGTGCGTCTGTCTGTCTGTGCGTGCGTCTGTCTGTCTGTGCGTGCGTCTGTCTGTCTGTGCGTGCGTCTGTCTGTCTGTGCGTGCGTCTGTCTGTCTGTGCGTGCGTCTGTCTGTCTGTGCGTGCGTCTGTCTGTCTGTGCGTGCGTCTGTCTGTGCGCGTCTGTCTGTGCGCGTCTGTCTGTGCGCGTCTGTCTGTGCGCGTCTGTCTGTGCGCGTCTGTCTGTGCGCGTCTGTCTGTGCGCGTCTGTCTGTGCGCGTCTGTCTGTGCGCGTCTGTCTGTGCGCGTCTGTCTGTGCGCGTCTGTCTGTGCGCGTCTGTCTGTGCGCGTCTGTCTGTGCGCGTCTGTCTGTGCGCGTCTGTCTGTGCGCGTCTGTCTGTGCGCGTCTGTCTGTGCGCGTCTGTCTGTGCGCGTCTGTCTGTGCGCGTCTGTCTGTGCGCGTCTGTCTGTGCGCGTCTGTCTGTGTGCGTCTGTCTGTGTGCGTCTGTCTGTGTGCGTCTGTCTGTGTGCGTCTGTCTGTGACCGCTGTTTCTCGACAACCACTGGTCCGATATAATTGAAACTTGCCAGATATATTGCTGGGGACCTGAGGATGTGCCTTTTCAAGGTTTGATATTAATCGGACAAGTGCTTCCCAAGTTATGGCCATTTATTTACCAAACCAATGACAAGACACGTTATTGCGTGGGCGTGGCCAATGGGGAAGGGAAGCACAGCCGCATTCCCCATTACAGGTTACAACGTACGGGCTTCCAGAGAGTGATGACTTCGTGTATTCTAATAATTTCTCGATTTCTTATGCGCATTTATAGATAAACACAATGCCCCAAGTTATGATCGTTTTCATATTAGACGGTGTATAAATTAGGTAACATCAGAGTGAGCTGGTATGCTCTGAACCAGGAAGTAAATTTTTTTTTCCTCTCTCTCTTCTCTTCTCTTTTTGTTTTTCCTTGCCACGACATTGCGAAAAGGTAAAATACGTTGGCGCTAATGGAATAATTGGGTATTAAAACTAAATTGTGAATAATCGTAACTGCGAATAATATGCGAACTTCCGGGCCACGCACGTACGTGTACGCGAGAGTGAAGAAATGGCTGTGTGGTTGTTTCTCGCAGTTTGAAAATTTATTTATTAAAATTTTTTTTTTTTTCATGGGCACGTACTAGTCTATCCAATTTGGACATCCTCATTCTCATCCTCTCATTCTCTCTCATTCATTCTCTCTCTCTCTCTCTCATCTCTCTCCTGGCTGTTGGTACATTGTGTGTACTGTCATGGCTACTCCTTTCTTCGCGTCGTGAGTACCCCTCATCTGCCATGCCGTTTCCACATTCCCCATTTTTTGTTTTCCCATGTGTTCGTTTTTCTACTTGTGAACTTTTCCCCATGTTCTTTCCTTTCTGTCTGGTGAAGAGAGAGAACCCATGGTCTCATGTCGAGAAAATCGTAAGCCGAAGGACTGGCATGGCCGCCGGGGGAGGTTTTTTCTCGCTCACTGCGACCGTGTTCTTTGTTGTTTCTCTACTTTAATCGATTGATATCTTGGTGTTTGTGACACGCCTTATTCTCTCGGTAAAATTTACCAACATGTTTTTCTGAGCTAGAATGGCGGGTGAACGTTTCCGCCTTGAGAGGTTTGAGTCATTAACTCGTAAACACGCTGTGTTTTGCATCCATCCCAGCGAGCTGGAACTTAACGATGTACTTTCTGCCATTGGTCGCATCGTTGAATCGCATAACATTCGTGCTGCTTCTCGTATGAATAAGAAGTTTGTCGTGTTTGTGTCGGAGGAACACATGGTTGCAACAATTGTTGAGCATGGCCTGTTCATCGAACCGAACACTTACCTTTCTGCGTTCGCTTTGCAGGCCCCAACAGTTAAAGTTAATATTAGTAATATTCCACCATTCCTAAAGAACCAGGACTTGTGTAACCAGTTAAACAAGTTCGGCACGGTTGTGTCAAGGATCTCAATGGTGCCGATGCGAAATGTTAGCGATAAGTTTAAACATGTCATGTCCTTTAAAAGAGTGGTTTATATGAGACTGCCTGAAAATGAAAAAACACTGAATGTCACGATAAGTGCAAAATTCAATGATTTTGAAGATAAAATGGATGCTTCCTCAGAGGTCATGACGTGTTTTGGGTGTGGGGCATACGGGCATGTGTAGAGTGTTTGTCTCAATGCGGTTACACCGCAAGAAAGTGAAGGTCTGGTGAGGAACGATTCCTACTCACCATATACTGATGGGGAGATGGTGAATCGGCAGTCTAACCCCACCCCACCCCCCCCCCCACTATGGTGTACGACGCGTTAGACCCGTCCACCCCGACCGGTGTTGGGGAGAGGGCGTTTGATCGTGACGTAATTAATTCCCCACCCCCCCCCCCCTTCACCACCACCAAAGGAGGAAGTGAAAGTGGTTGAATCCTCTCCTTTACAATCCACTGTACAGGACAGTGTGGACGACACGGAGATATCCGTCATGCATATCAGGAAAAAAAAGGCCAAAAACGGACAAACGTTGATTCCTTTGATGCGAAAGAGCAGAATAAGGTTCAGATCGTGTCCGGCTCACGGGACCTCCAAGGTACGTCCCACATCGGAAACCCCTTGGTGGTACCGGAGTTCTGTGCGGGTGTGGAAGCTTCGCTTGCTCCACTTGCCAACTCTGAGCATGGCACAGAAAATAGTGAAGCGCCTCAGGATGTCTTAAGTGTTTGTCCTGATAGCCAAGCTTGTTCAACCGAGTTAACAGCTGTGTCTGACGGTGATGGGGAAATAGATAAAGGGAAAAATCCCTGAGCTAAATGTTAACCCTTCCCTCACAGATGATGATGATGATGATGAAAGGGATGGCAAGGGGAAGGACTTGGACAAGGCAAATTCAGAGGGGTCTGCAAAGAGGGCAGAACCTTGTTCCCATGGGATCTCTTGAGCCAAAAGTAAGTGTTCCACAAGTAATAGGGGAGGGCATAAATGAAGCACTTGATTCGGACGAAACCTCTTCTACCCCACAATTCAGTGCTTTATGCTCTCAAAAGGATGAGGGGAAACGACAAAACCTTAGTGTCTCAAGAAAGTGTAATTAAATTCCTGGATGATACATTCAGGAAAGGACATGTAAAAATCAATTACTTCCCAAATCTACACGATTTCATTACAACTGCAATGAGTATGATTCATGAACCTTATCAGGTTAACATGTCAGATCCCTAATTCCAAAGGTTAAGTGTTACTCGGGCTGGTAAAGAGCTTCAGAATAACTGACAGAATGGAGATGAAAGTAGTATCCCTGAACATCAATGAAGACTGCAGTTGCGTGCGTCACCTCCAGATGTTTCAGCTCTTTCAAAATGAAAAAAATTGATGTGCTAATGCTATAGAAGATGTATGCAAATCAGTCTTCTGAGGATGAGTGGCGTATAATCTTTAAAGATTGTCTTTTTTTCTCAAGTGCACTTGTTGAGGCCAAGGCTGGTGTGGCAATAGTGTTGCATCCTAGACTCCAGCCTTCGGAGATAACTTGTAAAGGTTACTTACTGTCTGTGCAATTTGTCAGTCATAACCTAAAGATTTGGATGACTAATATTTACTGTCCGAGTGTTAACTCTGAAAGAGGTGCCTTTCTGTATAAGTTGGCAGAGTTTGTAAGCACCATTGACTTGACCATGTTGTTGTGTCTGGGGGGTGACTACAACTGCACCCTCAACCCACAACTTGATAGGAACACTTGTGAGTCTCATCCACCCAGTGCTCATCCACCCAGTCCGATGTGCCTTTGGCACAGCTAGTTAAAAAGTTTATACTGGTGGATGTGTGGCGAGTACAAAACCATAATATCCGTCACTATACATGGATTTGTGCATCAAGAAATGTTTTGACAATGGCTCGCCTAGACAGATTTTATGCGAATCATAAAATGGTAAATATTGTTAAGAACTCGTATACAAGTCCATCTGGTTTTTCCGATGATCACATTATTGTTATGGTGTGTGGCTTTCCTCATCATGTCTGTGGAAGTGCATATTGGACATTTAATTTGAAACTTTTACAAAGTGCACATTTTATAGAAGCTTTTAAAATGGTATGGGAAAAATGCGAGTCGCAAAAGGGTTCATATTTGAACTTAAGACAACGGTGGGACTGCACAAAGTCGCAAATCAAATGTTTTTGCCAACAATACTGCTCTTACAGCACATACAACACATTTGGTGTGATATCTGCTGTAAAAAACGATATACAGTCAACCCCCGCTTCATCGCGGTTCACCTATCGCGCCCCCGGTTCATCGCGGGTTTTCCCTTGGAATGTAACTCATTTTTTCTGCGGATTCCCCCGGTACATCGCGGTAATAATATATAAAATATAAATTATTTAAGCAATAAATTATAACGCGTGGTGCTCGACCAGTCACACAACGCACGAGACAAAGTTTTGCTTGTGAACTTCGAATATTTTCTACGTTTTTTCTCCAAGCCCCACGATGCCCCCCAAACGCCCTGCACCTTCTAAGGCTTCTGGCAAGGAACCGAAGCACCAGAGGAAGGTCCTGGGACGCTCCAGGAGAAGGTTAAGGTAAAGGTGCTCGATATATGCTTCGGGAAGGAAAAAGGTTTGCCGCCGTTGGACGAGCACTGCTCATACCCAGCACCTCAAAACCGACCAGACCAGACTAGTCGATCTCCGGCACCTCAAACCCAATCACTGCCAAACCGACCAGACCAGACGAGTCGATCTCCAGCACCTCAAAAACCCAATCACTGCCAAACCAACCAGACCAGACTAGTCAATCTCCGGCACCTCAAACCCAATCATTGCCAAACCGACCAGACCAGACTAGTCGATCTCCGACACCTCAAACCCAATCACTGCCAAACCGACCAGAGCAGACTAGTCGATCTCCGGCACCTCAAACCCAATCACTGCCAAACCAACCAGACCAGACTAGTCGATCTCAGGCACCTCAAACCCAATCACTCCCAAACCAACCAGACCAGACGAGTCGATTTTTTGGGGAGGCATCCATTCATCGCGGATTTTCACTTAGCGCGGGGAGGTTTGGAACGTAACCCCCGCGAGAAACGGGGGGTTACTGTACTTATTTGTGAGCAGAAAGCTGGAATGTCTAATGAGAATGTCCAGCAGTTGTCGGAGAAAAGGACCCTTCTGGCTGAAATGGTGAAAGAGCGGGCGGCCGTAGCATTCGTCTGACTGCGGAACGAAAATATCTAACTTGACACACCAAACAAAGGGTTCTTCAATTTGGAAAAAACGATCAAGACATCTCAACAGATCCATGCTTTGCGCTCTTCTGATGGTGGGTTGTTGACCTCCCAAAGTGATATTAAGCATGAACGACAGGACTATTTTTCGAAACTCTTCGCAATAAGAACTGTGAATGAGAACAGGAAAGTGATGGTTGACCTGCTCCCTTCTCTGTCTGAACATCAACAACAATTGCTTGAGCCTGGCATTTCTCTTGAAGAACTTACTGCTGCGCTCAAGGATAGCAAAGATGGGAAAGCCCCTGGACTTGATAGCTTTCCGGCTGAATTTTATAAGGCTTCCTGGGACATTCTAGGCCCTACTCTCCTTGAGGTCTTTCAGGAGAGTGTTGAAACAAGGGGAATTGCCACTGAGCTGCCAGAGAGCAGTTTTGTGTCTCCTTCCGAAGAAAGGAAACCTGCATGAAACCGCAAATTGGCGGCTTGTGTCACTCCTCAACACAGACTATAAAATATTGTCAAAAGCACTTGCAACCCGTCTAAAGGAAGTCATCTCTTTCTTGATTGGCACTAATCAGTCATATTGTGTTCCAGTACGTTCTATATATGATCATTTTTGGTGATAGACTTGATCAGTCTCGGTCGAACTACATCTCCCGGTTTTGGTTTATTACTTTTAGATCAAGAAAAAGCTTTAGACAGTGTTAACCATTCTTTTTTGTTTGATGTATGAAGGAGAACAGGGTTCAGGGAAAAATTCATTTCTTATGTTGTTATTGTACAAAAATGCATCTTGTCTGCTGAAGGTAAATAATAGTCATTGTTACCCTTTCCCCTTTCAGTGAGGCATCCGTCAGGGCTGTGCG
>NC_140962.1:144001825-144044325 GCF_056783735.1 Eptatretus burgeri | reverse complement strand
GCTATTTCAAAATCTACACCAACTTTTAACGGGAAACTCTCAGATTATGTCACAGTGCACTATGATGGAAAATGGTGGCTTGCCTGCATCATGGAAGCCTTTCAGGACACTCATGAAGTGAAAGTGAATTTTCTTCATCCAAACGGGCCCGCAAATAGTTTCTTTTTTCCTGACATTGAAGATCACTGCATTTTAGACATTTCTGATATACTTCTTTCTGAAGAACCAAAAACTGCGAAAGGTAGAACCTACACAATCAGTAAAAAAGAAACACAGCTGTCAAATAAAACATTGGTTGGCAAAAAATCTTGACTACAATATGCTCGGAAAAACTCATACTCATACTAGTATCGCTTCCAGTTCCTGCATGTGCATGTGGAAAATTTATGTACAATATACTGATATAGTGTATTGGAAATCTTGTGTTCAAATATTGTGCTATGTATTGTGGCGTATTGTGTGTCCAGCACCCGAGTCCCCAAACAATAAAACCATCATCACACTTGAACCCATTGAGATGCCATTTTCATTTATGTTGAGGTGTTGGAGTATATGAAGGGGTATTCTCACACGAAAAAAAAAAAATCGAGACCATCGGTTTGGCTGGGGAGCGGGGGCCCAGGGTCAAAGGGCGCCCCAAACTATAACTTTTTGAATAAATGTTTGAGTGATTTTACTTTACGCGATTCGAAAGATCTCGCTTTTACGAGCATTATGATACCAAGATCAGTCAAATCGGACCACTACAACCTGTGATATAGCCTCTGGAAGATTGTGGGGCAGCCGGGGGCGCCCAAATTTGGGGGGCCCCTAAAATGGGCCCCGATGGGCCCACAGGTCTAAAAGTTGGTATTTTGAGTTTTTTTCACCCAAGTGAATAAATGACCAACATATAGGGAGAAAATGAGGTATTAGTGTCAGGAGGGTGTGTACACTTGACATGGAATGCCCCTCATGTGGTTTTCTCCTACATCGCTGAGTGATGTAGCCGACGTGGCGCTGCCAGTCGTATAAAAATAGCACGTACAATTATCTACGCTGTACAGTACATAATACTTCATAATGATAGTAAACGACAGTGTGGCCCTGTTATAATGCAATCGTTGAGGTCCATAAAATGTTATCGTGAAAAAAACAGGATCGTGCTAAATCGGGATTCAAGGAAATCGGCTTTCAAACTGAACCAATGTTTGCACGTTTACCTTCTCGCGAGTAGATTACCTTTGAATTGAAGAATTCCGCGAATAAATCGTTGTTACAGTCGAAATTAAAACACAAATTTCTTTTTGGTGAAGCTTTTCATGTTGTTAAAACAATCGCACTGTTCCGAAAATATATATCACAATTGACACGAGCTCGTTTCGTCATTTATAAATTATAACATCGATGCAATGATTATGTATTTGTAAAATCCAAACGATATTTATTCATCTTTCTATAATCGATGTGAGAGGAGATTGTAAGCTGCTGCTAACAACACTGATGGCCATCATGAACAGCACAAAGGTAAAACTAACGTGTCTTCAGTCTCTCTTGGATGCGTGTTACAATTGCCGACAGTATTCAGTACAGTAACATGCTGTACAGGTTTGTATCCGAGCAGCAATAGGCTATACCATATAGCCGAGGTGTGTAGTTTTGTGTAAGTACGATGTTCGAAACGAAAACGAAAACGAAAAAAAAAATGATGTTCACACGACGACGACGTCGCTTAACGGCGCGTTTCTCAGAACGTAACCCCGTCGTTAAGTGGCGCATGACTATATATCTATATATATTTGTGGTTCTTGGAACCGCATCCCTCCAGAGCAATAGCAACCATCATACAGCGGTCCCTCGACAGTTATGCCAATAATATACGTTCAGATCGTCCCTTCCCTTTTGTCTAGCAGGACAACGGGACAGTGCGCTGTGTGGGTCTCATAGCTAGGTCTCTTTACACCACTCTAACTTGATTTCTACTCTTCTTTTCTGCTTATTCCTGAGGTAAATACTAATTTGGGTCCTCACAGAGGCTAACCCATGCAGCACGTGCCCGCGGCCGGAGGAGGGGAATAGAAAGCCGCAACACCACACGAGCATCGACAGCGAGGATACAGAGATACCCTCGAACGAACGTCTGCCGCAAGCTCGAGATGATCGCCTGACGTTTCCAATGATCTGGGATAAGATTGCTGGTTGCTTTGAAAAGGCATACAAACGAATATCTCTTTAAGAGGCTGCACGGATGTGGTTTTTCACAACGCAGAAGCAAATGACCCAAATCGGCAAGAGCGTAGCTGGCAGCTTGGTGCCAATAACTACATCGTCAGAGGCCGATAATAGAAAAACAACCACACCACGCTGTACAGGACACAAGTGTGCAAGATACGTGTGGCGCGTTCTTTCCAACACATTTCTGGATTTAATTACATCGGCATCCTCTTTTCCCTCCATTTCTCCATCTGATACTTATATCTATATTCTTTTTCATTCCAAACCTCCATCTAATTATTATATCCAATCATTCCCCTCAATTCCTGACACAGATCAGGGTTGGCCCCGCACACACAATAGCAGAATCGGGCCACGTGCATAAATGATGAATCCGTGCGCACTGTACGGAGCATGCTCAATGGTGGGTGGACCTGTACTTAGCTTGTGCCACCTTATTATCGTACATAGCAGGACACGGATGGCACACATCTTGTTCTGGTCTGTGCATGGGTTTATCCTAACATCTTACCGTTGGTCCTCACTGGCGGCCGCAGGTGTTCCCCACGGACGGTGGACGGCTCCTCCCCTCTCCGTCCGGCGAAACCGCAATCAGGCAGAGGATTGCTGTGCAGTTTGGATCGCTCAGGCCACGTGGCGCATCGCAGAACAGGCATTGATCAGGGCTAACCAGGGGTGCCCGGGCGGTCATGCGGGGCTGACACGACCCTCGGCCAGTTGCCGGAGGACGGTCCGGGAGATAGGTGCAAGGCAATTCATGTCGCAGAGTTCGGTGTGGGGCAATTCATATCATAGGGCTCAGAGTAAGACGATTCCGCAGCTTGGAGTTATCCTGCTGGGCCACGCAGCCATCACGGCTGGGTCACGCAGTGATCCGCGCCAAATCAGAGCGGCCGATTCGGTTGACGACATCGCTTTGGGGTAATGCCCCCACTCTGCACCCCAAGGTCTATAAAGGATGGGTGACGAGGCCGTCCGTAGTTCCAGTTTAAGTGTCTTGCCATCACTGCTGTCGGCTCATCCCGTTCTCTGCCCGGCTTGGGATCGATCTCTCCACCTTCTTCACCCGCCCTTCTGTCGTCAACGCCTGTGACTCCGCCTCCATGTCACTGACTCCACCCAACCACCTGGTCCCGTCTACTACCCCACCCACTCACTCTCGACTCTGCCTTCTCCACCCATTCGGATCCCGACTCCGCCTTCTCCACCAAAGTCCCTCCATGCTCTGTGTCTGCTTTTGTAAGTTGCTTGTTTATTGTCGCACCCTCACGCTTCTTTCTATCCCAGTATGACAAAACAATAAAAAAAATCTTCACTGTGCCAGAAAACTTTCCTCGCCTGCTTGTAAATAAATTATTATTCGAAATGTTCCCAGCTTGTTTTTGTCTCTTTCATCGATCCAGCAAGGTCTAAATCCAAGCTAAGCCGGGACTTTATTCCCAACGATCTGTTCCTTTCAGCAGGTACATCGTTGGTAGTGTCGATCAGCTGCATCCAATCCGGTCGTGATCCAGTTCGGACAAGGTGTACCGAAAGCGTGTTCCCGGTAATTAAATCACGTGATCAATTAGATAATCCGGTTTACCCATAGACGGGAGGACTGTCGGTTAGCGACCCACCGTGTCACGGAATTATCTGTGTGCAATGGCCTGCAATTCCGGGGAGTCTGGTGGGAACCCGAGAAAGCTTCCTCCCCCCCATGGTCTTCTCACCCATCCCCCAACAATACATATATATATATATATATATATATATATATATATATATATATATATATATATATATATATATATATATATATATATATATACATACATATATATATATATATATATACACATACATATACATATATACACATAGACATACACACATACACATACATATATACACATATATATATATATATATATATATATATATATATATATATATGAATGTACGAGCTGAAGTACCCAGGAATACCCGGGAAATTTGCCCTATTTTGTGCCCACTAAGCGATACTCACCGTTCGCAGCCACGCTCCCAGCCCGTCAACAGGACTCCTGCACCCCTCCAAACGGGTTTCGAGCCCACATTCGCACCAACAGCAAAGCGACCTCCATTTTTGTCAATTTGACTAACCCACTAACTCACATTACTCTGACCCCGGGGTCACTTGGGTGGGAATCACTCCTCCCCCCAATCACTCATCGCACCATGCATACCACATTCGCTCCATACACACAGGCCCGCTGGCCCTCACTCACTCCATACACACAGGCTTGCTGGCCCTCACTCACTCCATACACACAGGCGCGCTGGCCCTCACTCACTCCATACACACAGGCGCGCTGGCCCTCACTCACTCCATGCACACAGGCCCGCTGGCCCTCACTCACTCCATGCACACAGGCCCGCTGGCCCTCACTCACTCCATGCACACAGGCCCGCTGGCCCTCACTCACTCCATACACACAGGCCCGCTGGCCCTCACTCACTCCATACACACAGGCCCGCTGCTCTCACTCACTCCATACACACAGGCCCGCTGGCCCTCACTCACTCCATACACACAGGCCCGCTGGCCCTCACTCACTCCATACACACAGGCCTGCTGGCCCTCACTCACTCCATACATACAGGCCCGCTGGCCCTCACTCACTCCATACACACAGGCCCGCTGGCCCTCACTCACTTCATACACACAGGCCCGCTGGCCCTCACTCACTCCATACACACAGGCCCGCTGGCCCTCACTCACTCACATCATTTATCTTCCCTTTATCAATTGTCTCCCTAACCCCTTTATGGCTTGACTGGCTCTTTCATGAGCAGATCGATCAGCAGTTAGCTGTTGCCGTGCGCGTGCAGTTCGAGAATTCAAATAACAGGAGGAGCATGTTTATGTTTAAAAAGTCAACGAATACGAACATTTTGTATTTCAAAAAACCTTAGCGTTTTTAACCATGAAGCCTTTTGTTATGATTAATACGCCGGCGCACTATTCGAAAGCCATTTTTTTTTCTAATGGAAATTTTATTTTTATATATATATATATATATATATATATATATATATATTATTTTTTTTTTTAACATATAATTTTTTTCATTTTTATGGAGAGCCACTTTGCGCATCCTGGAGCTGAATGTTAGTTCTATATATGTGTAAAGTTTCATCAAGATCAGTTCACTGGTCTAGGAGCTTATTCGTCACAAAAAAAAAAACAGAGAGAGACAGACAGACAGACATGGACAGAAGGACTGCCATTTATATAGTAGATATATATTGTTGCGGTTGTGGAAATTCGCATTACACCATAAAGGGTCCTCAGGTGAGATATATCGGTAAGTTCATGTGTAGTTAAGCCCAAACCCGTTGTATAGAGGGAATATATGCGATCCATTCGGGCTGCGACGCTTCAGTTAGCCGTTTTTCTTTGGCTATTGTTAATTTGGTGCAAGAACAACAACAACGAACCGCCACAACCAACATCTCACGATCACGCCATTCACTACATGACGCCACCTTCCACATCTTCGCCACTCGCCATTCAACGAGCACCGTGCGGGCGCGTGCAAGAACAAAAACCAACAACACCTGTGGGGTTTTCCCGCCTAATTTCCCCGCCTGAATCCCCCCCACCACGCTTGGTGTGAAGGGGAGGGTGCGGCAGCTCGCTCCCGATTGGTGGATGCACGGCGTGAGGCGGTCGGAGTGGGGGCACGCCCCCCTTCGAGAGCTTTCTGGAAACGCCTCGAAGGGAGGTGGAGACAGAAATGGGGCGGGGCAATGGGGCGGAGCCGGCCCCTACAAAAGGCGTGGCCGTGAAGAGGCTCGCGTGCGAGGAGGCTTCTGGTTCGTTCAAGCGATTGACAAAAGGCGTGGCCGTGAAGAGGCTCGCGTGCGAGGAGGCTTCTGGTTCGTTCAAGCGATTGACAAAAGGCGTGGACGTAAAGGTCGATGAGAACGTCATTCCCTTTCTTGTTCCCTTGTCCCTGAAAGGGAATTGTGGAGAGTTGTGGTGATCGTCCCTGGTCGGAGGTTCTGTTCGTTCGTCCGAGCTGACCACACGAGCGACGCGTGGCACGAGCTCGCGGACCACGCCGGAGGGACTCGGAGTTACGGTCACCAAGGACTCGACGCGCTCAGGGAAGTCGCGACTTCCATTTCTTTTGGGTTTTGTGTAAATGTGTATGTGTGGTGCCCGTCTTGAAAAGTAGAACTGTTTAAGTGTTGTAATAATTATATTTGGTTGTAGATCTGCATTGTGTCCTTGCTTTTATATGTGCATCACTGTATGGCTGTGAATACG
Organism: Eptatretus burgeri; assembly: GCF_056783735.1. Taxonomy (NCBI): domain Eukaryota; kingdom Metazoa; phylum Chordata; class Myxini; order Myxiniformes; family Myxinidae; genus Eptatretus; species Eptatretus burgeri. Next base: position 144,037,814 of record NC_140962.1, on the reverse strand, counting down.
TGCTTGTCTGTGTGTGTGTGTAATAAAGTGTGCTTGTCCAATTGTTCCCCGTCTCGCTGCGTCCTTTCCTTTGTTGAAGCTCCATCTTGCATCACGTAAGGGATTAATAGTGGGTTTTAAAACACCCGGTAATTAATCGGAACCGTCAAGGCAGACGATAACTCCGCTCGGTTATCCCTGTAATACGGAACGAACCGCTTAAGCAGTTCATTTCCGGAGTCGGCCTGCGGCATGGTCCCATCCCTCGGCAGATTACCCGCGTGGGTACTTAGGTATATCGACATTCGGCGATTCACCCTATTTCGCGCGGGTAGACTGCGGACTGGGTGGTGGTGGGGTTAAACTCCCACCCGTGACTGCTTTCTAGTGGTAGTCCCAGGAGGGTCACGACTGAATTGTCCGTCCGGTGGGCGACGCGGTCGCGATTCGAGTTACCCAGATGATCGCACGCCGGGCTGGCCAGAATTCGCAGCAATACTATATGTATATATATATATATATATACATACATACATATACATATATACATATACATATATACACATATATATATACACACATATATATATATATATATATATATTTATATATATATATATATATATATATATATATATATATATATATATATATATACACACATATATATATATATATATATACACATATACATATACATATACATATATACACACACTCATGCGCCGCTTAACGACGTTCCGGGCAACGACGGATCGCATTTACGACGGACCTGCCAGCTCTGAAAAAAAAAAGAAAAAAAATGTAGCTTAATAATTCCTATCGCCGAGTGATGTTGCTGACGTAGCGCTGCCAGTCGTATAAAAATAGCACGTACAATTATGTACGCTGTACAGTACATAATACTTCATAATGATAATAAACGACAGTGTCGTCCTGTTATAATGTGATCGTTGAGGTCCATAAAATGTCATCGCGAAAAAAGCAGGGTCGTGCTAAATCGGGATTCAAGGAAATCGGCTTTCAAACTGAACCAATGTTTGCACGTTTCCCTTCCGGAAAGTAAATTACCTTTGAGTTGAAGAATTCCGCGAATAAATCGATGTTACAGTCGAAATTAAAACACAAATTTATTTTTGGTGAAGCTTTTCATGTTGTTAAAACAATCGCACCGTTCCGAAAATATATATCACAATTGACAGGAGCTCGTTTCTTCATTTATAAATTATAACATCGATGCAATGATTAGCATTTATAAAATCCAAACGCTATTTATTCATCTTTCTATAATCGATGCGGGAGGAGATTGTAAGCTACTGCTAACAACACTGATGGCCGTCATGAACAGCACAAAGGTAAAACTAACGTGTCTTCCGTCTCTCTTGGATGCGTGTTACAATTGCCGACAGTATTCAGTACAGTAACATGCTGTACAGGTTTGTATCCGAGGAGCAATAGGCTATGCCATATAGCCTAGGTGTGTAGTTTTGTGTATGATGTTCAAAAACGAAAACGAAAAAAAAAAAAAATGATGTTCGCACAACGGCGACGTCGCTTAACGACGCGTTTCTCAGAACGTAACCCCGTCGTTAAGTGGCGCATGACTGTATGCATATATATATATATATATATATATATATATATATATATATATATTCATACATACATACATATATACATACACACACATATATACATACATACATATATGGCTAAGTGCATGTAAGTGGTTACCACTGTTTCAAAAATGTCAAAAAATGAAGTTTGTTCCATTCCCTTCTCACTAAATTTTCCTGAAAGTGTAAGTCTAACTGAGTTCAGAACAAAAAACCGTTTAGCTTCAACATATATATATATATATATATATATATATATATATATATATATATATATATATATATATATATATTTTGCCGAAATATGATACTTTAAAGAAGGGGTACCTATTCTGATGGTTTTGCGAGTTTTTAATCAAATTACCTCATTTTTCTCTTTTTGCAAAATAAATGAAGGTCATAGTATGTTACTTATTCTAGCAACTAATCTAATAATCAAAATACCAATTTCTGGGATTATTAAGAAATAATACATACCTATTTTTTTATTACTGCTCTATTCAGTGACTGTCAGATGCTGAAAAGCACTAAAAGAGAAGATTAATCGAACAAATTCTTGGACGTAAATTTTCAATTCAATCAATTCTGGGAGTAACAAAAAGCTCTCTAAATTCTCCAAAACTGTATAACTGCCTTCTAAATTAATAAAATATATTTTAAACACCCGGAAAAATACTTAAAATGTTTTTAAGAAAATTAATTTTTTAATCAAATTCAAAAAAGTGTGACGTGCAGTCGAACAAAAATGCAAAATTACTCTAAACCAAAGCCATGCATGTTTTCAATATTTTTCTTATACTATATCTATATCACTGTGCCCCATTTGTAAATAAATTTTCGTGAAAATAAGCTGATGCACAGAATAAAAGCATTTTTTTTTAAACGTGACGTGCAGTCAGACATTCGGGTTGGAAAGTTCAGTCAAACCGCTGTAATTAAGTATCCACCCGGATCATCTCAATTTTTTTTTACATTGATTATTGGTCATAAGTTGAATAATTTAAGACACGTAAATATGAGTTATTGATAAACTAGTCATTTTGTAAGGGGATTTCATAGTCCCAGGCTCTAAAAGGGTAATAAAACAAGGAAAAATAAAAAAAATATGCCAGAATGTGAATATTAGTCCATGGGCCCAGGCATATATCGGTACCATCTGAGGAAACCAAACTTTAGGGCTACTAAGTTATTGGTAGGGACTATATGATTATTTCAATATGTGATAACCGTTCAAGAAGAGCAGCTTAGTGTATGTATTTTGCATTTTTACCATTTTGAGATATTGACGTTTTGGGGGAAAAAAAACAAAAACAAAAAAAAAAACAAGGACCACTGGGAGGAAGTGGCAGAGCTGAAGTCCACGCAGGAGGAAGCAGACACCCGAATGCTTCCGCATGCTCTGCATACAGCAGAGGCTGGGTACAAGGCTGTGGTGATCACTGCCGAAGATACAGATGTCCTCGTGCTGTGTATTGCCTTCAATAAGGACATCCCATGCCCCGTGTATCAGAAATGTGTTACGCAAACCTGCACACGGTTCCTCGACATTGACAAGCTTGCTAGATCGATGGGAGACAATGTCTGTGATGCCCTGGTTGGACTGCACGTGTTCTCCGGTTTGCAGGCCGGGGAAAGATGGGCGCCTTGAAACAAATGAAGTCGGATAAGACCTACCAAGAGGCCTTCAGTCAGCTCGGTCATTCATGGGAAATATCCACCGAGCTCTTTCAGAAGCTGCAAGAGGTCACCTGCCACATGTACGTGCCGTCTACCAACACCACGAAAGTCAATGAACTCCGACATCAACTCTTCTGTGCCAGACGGGGAGAGAGAGAGTCCAGTCAGCTTCCACCATGTGAAGACTGCCCCTTCATGCACATCCTCCGTGCAAAATACCAGGCTGCTATTTGGAGGCGCTGTCTGCAATGCCAACCCGATGTTCCAAGTCCCAAGGGTTGTGGATGGACATGTTCCAGTCATTAGATGATGACGGGAAGCTGGCCATCGAGTGGATGCAGGGTTCTCCAGCACCGGATGCAGTGTTGCAACTGCTTTCCTGCAAGTGTGGATGGTCGTGCAAACTCCCAGACTGCACGTGCCTTCCCAATAGCCTGAAGTGCACTGACATGTGCAAGTTGCGAACCTGCAGCAACCAGCCTGCTGATGCCGAGGAAGAGGTTGTAGACCTCGAGGACTCTGATGCTGATAACAGTGATGAAGACTAGACTCCTGATCCATGGTGTGAATGTTTTGACACAATCACAACTACATTCATGGCTACAAATATGCATGAGTAAAACATAGTACATAAACATGCCACAGTAGCGTGGTGAAATTTGGGTTATCTGTAAATTTCACATTTTGGACGCTTGTTGGAACTAGGGTAGGGGAAGGGCAATTCCTTTAACTGTGGTAAAAACTTGTAAAATGTTCATAAATGTTTTCCTCATTCAACATGTGCATGTTGTAGGCTGTTGTAGTTCAGTAGCACTACCCAGGGAACTTGTATGACAATATTATAAATTAAAATGTACTGAAAATCACTAATCAGCAACATTTTGATCGGCCCTATTGTTCACCCCTTTCTGCCATAAAACAAATTCTGCCTTCAGGAATGACAGAAAGGATTATTCGGATGGTATAAATAAAGCATTTCAGACATGTATTTGTGGTTTGCAGTTCATTCTAGCTCCATGTGGAAACAGCAATTGTATCATTAGTGAATGTTTCTGAGTTTGCCTTTTCGCTTTAATTATGCGGAGGGTGGGTACATTCCAGAGATGATAACTACCAATAAGCTGCCAGTCTGCAATGGTTATCACATCAAAATATGATCTATATATATATATACACCGATTCAAAAATCAGAACTAGGATTGGTTTCCTCAGATGGTACCGCCAAGTGGAATTTCTGGCCTGGGCCCATGGACTTATCATGTGAATCCACCACTGACCGACACAAATGCTGATTTTCTCAGACGGTGGGTGACAACCTTTTGATTAGATGAGAAATTTCATATAGAATGTTTTATATGTTGTATTTTTGCATGGTCTAATATATATATATATATATATATATATATATATATATATATATATATATATATATATACATATATATATATATATATATATATATATATGTCATATTTTAAGGTCAAACAAGAAAAAAGGCCAAAACTGGGCATGTATATTCAATAAAAATCCTGGAGATTCAGTAATATACATCATAGACCCATGAACATATATTTTAAGGTCCTATGGAACACTGTCTGTGCAATGAACCAAATTTCATGACCAGTAGTAGTTTTTGTGACTTTCAAAAATGCCACAAGTGAGGGTATGACCGAAAATATGGGTGGTAACCACTTCCATGCGCTTAGCCATATACAGTCATGCGCCACTTAACGACGGGGATACGTTCTGAGAAATGCGTCGCTAAGCGATATCGTCATTGTGCGAACATCATAGTGTACTTACACAAACCTAGATGGTATAGCCCACTACACACCTAGGCTAGATGGTGTAGCCTATTGCGCCTCGGCTACAAACCTGTACAGCATGTTACTGTACTGAATACCGTCGGCAATTGTAACACATCCAAGATCGACGGAAGACGTGTTAGTTTTACCTTTGTGCCGTTCATGACAGCCATGTGTGTTGTTAGTGGCTGCTTACAATATCCTCTCCCATCGATTATAGAAAGGTGAATAAATAGTGTTTGGATTTTATAAATACATAATCATTGCATCGATGAGATAATTTACAAATGAAGAAACGAGCACCTGTCAATTGTGTGATATATTTTCGGAACAGTGCAAATGTTTTAAAAACATAAAAAGCTTCACCAAATATAAATTTGTGTTTTAATTTCGACTGTAACAACAACAATTTATTCCGGGATTCCTTTAATTCAAAGGTAATTTACTTGCTAGAAGGTAAACGTGCAAACATTGGATCAGTTTGAACGCCGATTTTCTTGAATCCTGATTTAGCGCGACCCCGTTTTTTCCGCGATGACATTTTATGGACCTCAACGATCGCATTATAACGGGGCCACACTGTCGTTTATTATCATTATGAAGTATTATGTACTGTACATAATTCTATGTGCTATCCTGTGCTTCTATACGACTGGCAGCGCTACGACGGCTACGACATCACTAGGTGATAGGAATTTTTCAGCTCCATTATCATCTTATTGGACCACCGTCATATATGCGGTCCGTCGTTGACCGGAACGTCGTAATGCGGCGCATGACAGAAGAGAGATATATATATATATATATATATATATATATATATATATATATATATATATATATACATATTTACATATACACACACACACACGTATATACATATCCATATGCATATACAGTTACGGTCGTGGGGGTAAATGGAGGAATTTAAAAGGGAAGTTATGATTGGATAGTCGTTTGGTCCGTGGGCATGTAGGAAACATCTCGATGTAATTAAGTAGGGAAACTGAGTTTAATTGTTACGTGTCACCACACGGGGGTGGTGCGGTGTTAATTAGATTGGGATGAAGAATAAGTTTCCCCAGTATGTAATTGCTTCCCTGTGACTTTTCCCTCTGTTTTTAGAACCAAAACCACGATAATAAACAAGCAAACGTGCCAAGCAGGTAGAAGCCCTGCGTCGCAGGGTGACGGTGGGCGAAGTCACGCCCCCCCCCCCCCCCGAGGCTGATGATTGATGGGCGTGATGTCAGAAGCGTGCCGAGTGGGCAGAGGCCCCGCCCTCCCGGGTTTCGTGCGAGCAAGCTGCACTCCGGAGGAGGAAACGGGAGTTCTGTGTGACGTCAGTCAGAGGCGAGAAATCGAGAGAGAGCACACACGAAGAAAGGGTGAAGAGGAACGGTTGAGTGCGGAGTGAGGGAAGCACACGGTTGAGAAATAACGTAGTTCGGAGATGGCCTGTAAGAACAGGGCTTTACGGCTGGCTTCACTTCAACGTATGAAGACGACACTATTCTTGCATTCGTGTTGTGGCGATTTGGCTCACATGGTGAAGCAAGTCACTGGCCTTTGGCTCTTGGTTGGGTCGTGAGGAACAGACCCCGAGCCTCGTGTATGTCAAATAGCTGGTCGTTGAGGACGATCGACGCATGAAGCAGCTACACAGTCTCTGAACCTTGGTGTTGAATACCGCTCACAAAATGACTGATATACATTTGTTCCCGCTGCGAGATAACGGTTTGGCACAATTTTGCACACGTCTGCACATGCAGAAAAGTAGCACCTCGATTCCAAGTTCCACAAAGATCATCGCTGGGCCAAGCTGAGTACCAGAGTAAAGGAGGGGATTTCTTTTATTTTGTTTCCCTTTGTCTGTATTTAAGTCTGTGTGTAGAGACACCTCGATTTAGAGTTTAATTTACCTCAAGAATCTATATATTAATACTGAAGGACCAATTTTGTGCTCCTCCTAGCGGTCGCGTCACGTTTTTCTCGGTACTGTGACCTGGACTGAAAGAAACTTCGGACCTGTAAGAGTGCATCGCATATAGTGGCAATAGTCAACTTTCAAATATGAAGCAGAATAAACACTTTTCGTTTTACATTCGTTTACATGGCAACGTGTGACTTCACCGCTGAGAGGCGTCAGGACGTCATGACATCATCGGTCATTCGGTGACGTCATTACGTCTGCCGTCGACAGCGTTACCGCTGAGAGGTGCGATTCTACTCCTCAAAAATAGCGTCTGCAATGTAAAACCCTCCTCTGCAGATGCTGACTACCTCAGAATGTGAATTTGACACAAAAAAATGTAACAAGAAACATTGTATCTTCTATATATTAATACTGAAGGACCAATTTTGCACTCCCCTCGCGGTCGCGTCATGTTTTTCTCGGTACTGTGACCTGGACTGAAAGAAACTTCGTACCTGTAAGAGTGCATCGCACATAGTGGCAATGATCAAACTTCAACTCTGAAGCAGAATAAACACTTTTCGTTGAGACGGAGGCGAGGAGTGAAGAGACGGGGTTGGGGGATGAAGAGACGGGGCAGGGAGTGAGGAGGCGGGGGCAAGGTAAGCAAATTGAAAGCGGGAGACGGGGAGAAATGGTGCGGGGGATGAGTGGGCGGGGGCTGGGGTGAATTAGGGGGGGTTGAGTGTGAGGGGGTGGACAGGGGGCGGGGAATCAAGAGACGGGGGCGGGGAGTGAAGAGGCGGGGGCGGGGCCGGGGTAATTAAATTTTTGGGTGGGGGTAAGCAAATTGAAGGCGGGGGGGGTAATGGGGTAGGGGCGGGGGATGAGTAGGCGGGGGTAAGCACGCCCTGTCCAGTCCATGTCCCTCGACTGTGGGTGAGCTGGTGAGGGTGGTTGAATGAACGGAATCCGTCTGTGACGGGGTTTCGGCTAGTTTATAATTATTACATTAGATTATTGTCATTTGTAAATATTTGTCTTATTCTCATTAAATGTGTTCATCTTATGAAACTGTATCTGTGTATTTTTTGTGGGGTTCGAGTATAAACCCCCTTGTGCAACGCATAACTGTTTTCCAGCGCGCGCATTCATCTCCAAGAGTCTCGGCTGTTGGCCTCCAAGGGAGAAGTTCGGCCATCCGGGGCTGGCGGTGTTAACCATCCGTCACCACAAATTGGGTCAGGAAGATTAACCTTGGCCGCCAGCGCCACGACAATACACACATATATATTGTTGCGGTTCTCGGAACCGCATGCATCCAACATAAAGTGGTCCCAAGACAGTTATTCCATTAATATACGTGTCAATAGTCCCTTCCCTTTTGTCTGGCAGGACAACAGGGGCGTGCGTTGCGAGGATCTCATAGCTAGGTTTGCTTACATAATTTCTTCTTCATTTCATGTCGAACATCATTATTCCTCCTCTGCTTTTCCGATTATTCCTGACGTAAATCTGAGCCACATGTGCCCTTCGCTGTGAGATGGGTCCTCAGCAAAGGCCAAGCAGGTATTACACCCCCACCCCTCCGTAGAAAACACAGCCTGCCAAACGCACGTGCAGCGGTAATTTCCCCCCAATGGACAGGAAACGCACCCAACATGACGCCCACACTGCACGGAACACATACCGAGGAGACAGAAGAAACAGCACCTTAGAAAGGGCGCTCAAACACCACCTGAGCATCGACAGCACAGAGCTTCCGTCCTCAAGCGATCCCTCAATCGAGGCTGATAATAGAAAGGCAACCCCACGCCACATTTGGCGGGATGCGAGTGTGCAAGGCGCAAGTGGCGCGTTTCTTTAAACACATTTCTGGACTAGCTATATCGGCATTCTTTTCATTCGAAACCTCCATATAATTATTTATATTCGAGCGTTCCCCTCAATATCTGACACATATCGGGTTTCGCCCCACGCACCAGAATCGGGAGAGTGCTGGCCACGTGCGTAATGGCAGGTCGGAATGGATGATGCTGCACGGAACGTGCTCTCAAAGGCAGACCCGTGCGCCGCTCGCAACACTGTTATCGTGGTGCAGAGCGGGGCTGCGATCGGGCAGAGGCATATTGTGCAGCTCGGGCCACGTGGCGCATACGGAGCAGACATGTTGGCCAGCGCTGGTCGGGGGCGCCCGGGTAGGCATGAGGGACCGTCTCCACCCTTGGCCGGTCATCAGAGCGCAGCGTTTGGGGCTCTTGCAGGGCAATTCATGGCGCGGAGTTCGGAGCGGGATATTTTTGTGGCGTGGGGTAATCTTGCCAGAAATGAAATGTTGCGGTTTCCGGCCATCACGGCCAGGCCGCGCAAGGGGTCGGGGCCAATCAGAGCGCCCGAGTCGGGTGACGACACAACGCTTCAGGGTGGCCCCCCGCCCTGGGGCCTATAAAGGTCCGAGCGGAGCCTCTGCCTGTCTGTCTCTGTCTCTGTCTCTCTCTGCCTCGCCTCCAGCTCAAGCTGGGCTTCGACTCCGCCTACTGTCGTAATCACTTGGAGTCCACCTCCTCTTCCCCCACACGACACTGACTCCACCCACCCACTTGGTCCCGCCTCCCACTCCGTATACTCACTCTGGACTCCACCCTCCCAACTCAAGCCCCTCCTTCACGCCCACGGTCTCGACACGAGCTGCCCAAAGCAAAACACGATGCGCCAGCTGTTGGGGTCGGGGGATACTCCACCATGGAGCATTCCCCCCCAAACGTATTGGTGGCGCATTCAGGCAATCAATTATCCAAAGGTACCGAGAGACCATAGCCTCAACTCCTCTCCTGTCTTGCTTCAATTCCTCTTCATCGGGTTTTCTGTGTCTGTGTGTGTGTGCGTGTGCGTGTCCTGGCGCCCGTCTATATAAGTAAGCCTGCAGAAGATTGTTATTATTATTTTCGGGTTAGGTCTGCTCTGCGTCCACTTTCATAAGTTGTTTGTTTATTGCCGCACCACACCTTTCTTCCCCATCTCTGCTTGCACACCCCAATACATCTATTGATTGTACCACATACCTTTCCTCACCAATTGTTAATAAATTATGATTGGAAATGTTCCCTGCTCGTTTTTGTCTTTTCCTTCATTGGTCCAGCATGGTCCGAATCCTAGATTAGCCGGGACTTTAATCCCAACAATCCATTCTTTTTAGCCGGTACGTCCTTGGCAGTTTCGCTCGGCTGCATCCGATCCGGTAAAGTCATCCGGTCCGGTCGAGTGATACAGTTCGGACAAGGCGTACCGTGGGCATGTTCCCCGGTAATTAAATCACGTGGTTATTTTTCGGTAACGGGATTAACTAGACGGAGGACCCTAAGTCACGTGGTTGTTATTGGCATCCACGGTCGGTTAAGCGACCCGCCGCGTCACGGAATTATCAGCGTGCGACGGCCTACAATTCTGTGGAGACTGGTGGGAGCAGAGATAGATTCCCCCCCACCCCAAGTGGTCTTCTCACCTGACCCCCAACAATATATATATATATATATATATATATATATATATATATATATATATATATATATAAATATACACATACATAAATACACACACGTATCTATCGATATTTTACGAAAACTCTCATCTTGTCTGTATGTATGTATGTATGTTCCCGAAATACAGCCAAAACGGTACATGATGGCGCAAAAATTTTACGGCCACCTGACTCACCATTCGCCTACGGTGTGCAGTATCAAGTTTCGTTAAAATCAGGCAACGAAAAAATTATGAAAAAAATCAATTCACGATTCAGTCAAGTACTCTTCGGGAGAATTTGATCAATGCAAACAACCTCAGCGGTATAGTTCACTGTAGCTATCCTATTTTTTTTCTTGAAATGATTTATTGAAAAATCTCAAACATTTAGTATAGACAAAGAACGATTTGTTTTTAAGCATAAAATAAACATCGCCGTTTTGATCTAATATCTCCGTGTTCATTAATTAATAAAATTCTGTTTGGAAGATTACACACAATAATTTATTCGACTTTCTTTTCCCCATTTTTATTTTTTCACATTGACGCGCAATATCAAGGTTCGTTCAAATTGGGCAACGGAAAAAAATTAAAAAAAATCAATTCCCGATTCAGTGAAGTACTCAGGGATTATTTGATCAATGCAAACAACCTCGGCGGTATAGTTCGCTGGAGCTATCTTTTTGTTTTGTTTTTTTTTAATGATTTTTTTTATCAACTGCTGTCACAAGGGGAACCCAACGGGTTCATGGGTCGTCTAGTATACATATATATTTTAAAATGCCAGTATGAGCCCACCAGTGTATCAATATCAGAAAGAAAGAAAATTATTTTTAAAAGCCCACTTTACCGACGAAGCCTCCTTCTCAGCATCACTATTTGCAGTCTGGATTGTGGAGAAAACCAGACATTAATATTGCAACTGTGGTGCACCAGCCCATTCTCAGTCATTTAAGACTTGGCTTGCAGCCCAACTTGAGGTGATAGGTCAGCATGCCAAGTCCAGTAAAAGCACACGTGATGCAAAGAGGAACGTGTAGTTCCACCTGATGGAATTGCCGCAACTCTGGAAAGTCAGTGCTGAACACACTAAGAAAACTGCAATTAATGATCACACAATTGAAACACTGCAAAATGAAAAAAGTCTTACTTCACACCACCAGAGGAAAAAAAAAATAAAAATAAAAATAAAAAAAAAGAAAATTCATGACAAGAAATGAACAAGCCGGTAGGTGACGAGGGATCCGCAAGGATCAAAGCGCTGGATACGATGCTTTTCATTCTGACCGATCCACCGACGAAGATTCATTGCCAAGACGTATTGGTTCACATACAATTGTTCCTCTGCCTGGCAAGATTTTTCCGATTGCTTATTTTGCCAACTGGCACTCCTCACAGGACGACCATTTGAAAAATAAAACCAAAATCAAAAATCGGCTCGAGTAAAATTTTCTAAACATCTCGAAGTGTTTAATTCCGAAGTCTCGTTTCTCCACATTCAAAACTGTAGGACAAGTATTGAAAATAGTGAACGTAGGTCGAGAAAAAGTATTTTTTCGAATTTTGCGTATTTCAGCCCCGACACCCTTGGTGATCAAATCTGGAAACATGCTGCGGTTCAATTTTGTAGTAGTTATTAAACTCTATCCATGCACCGAATTTGAACGTTCCGCCGTCGACGGTTTCCGAGGTCAAGGTCACTTAACATATTCCCTGGTTCACCACCTTTCTGCATTCGGAGGGCTGCCATTCGGAAACTATGAGAGATCGAGGAACGTTGTGCTGTCGCGATAACTAGATGGGGATGCAAGGAATAGGCAGGAGTTGGTCCGGTCGCTCTACCTATCATAGAAGCCACGCTACGTCAGTTACCGTTTGGGTTCTTAAAACGCGGTTTTTCGGCTGCTGCATAGCAACGGGTGGTTGCTTAGCAACGAAACTCAAACGCGCACAGTCCCAGCCCATATGGCACCTGTTCGCCAAGTTTCATTGAAATCGGTTTGCTGGTTTGTGCTGTGGAGCCTCGCGTTGCAGGCACACACACACACACACACACACACACACACACACACACACACACACACACACACACACACACACACACACACACACACACACACACACACACACACACACACACACACACACACACACACACACACACACACACACACACAAAACCCGACAATAACGGATATCTAGCGAATCCCAAAAAATGAATGAATTTCAAATTAAAAAAAAAATTAAAAAACAGGGCAAATGATTATATGTGCTGGACACAGCAACAAAGTGGGACCCACCCCAAGGGGGCCGGCCCCGAGCCCCGTTGCTCACGACCATTAAAATGGATGTGCAAACCTTCAAGCAAAATGTCATCCGCAGTGCACATTATTAATTTGGAGGAACTGCAAACTTATATCTTAAATAAAAATTGGAAACAATACGTGCTGTTGTTGTTGTATGTTTTACATGTAAGCATTTATTATGAAACTGTAATAATGTACATTTGTGTTCATAAAAATTTTCCCTTATGAATCACGAACTGCCGGGAACATATCCCCCTTTTCCCATTGATACAATGCCCCAACATTTGCAGCATTATTTATCAATGTATCCCCTGTGAATGCCAGGGCCTCACTATGTGCACGCACGCACGACCTAGGAGGGCTCCGTTCCACCTTCTGAAACCTGCATATGGAAATAACACACACACACACACACACACACACACACACACACACACACACACACACACACACACACACACACACACACACACACACACACACACACACACACACACACACACACGATGTAGGGATGGTTTCACATGATAATTTGTTACCATACTTTCCTTGTTTACATACTTTTTGGCATACCATCCCTACATAGTCAGGTCAAACTGAATGGTCTCAATGGAGTCACGGTGCAATACCAGGGTTTGTTTACGGTACAAAAAACGAGGAGAGAGAGGTCAAAAATGTATGGGGGGGGGGGGGGGTTCACAGCCAATGCATGTCCATGCATCATAGTCTCATGAAGGCCACAATTCTGATGCAGTGATCGGTCAGACATTGTCAAAGCATCAAAATAACGCATACGTGTCCAACAAAGGACTACACCAAGCGCTCGTCCAAATTTATTACTTATCCAATGTATCATGCAATATGGGGCTCCACTGGCTGAGTGCAGCTGCTTCGCATCTCGCCCTTCTGGAGGCGATCAATCCAATACCCTCCATGCTAATGGCATATCTTGACAAGAGGACAAATCCCAAGGTCTGCTTCTCGCACATCACAGGCAGGTTGGACTCTTTGGTTTCCTCTCACCTCATTTCTTTATCCTCCCCAGTCAGCTAAGGTCACACATTCTTCCAGAATCCCACACCTGGCTTCCCTCCATAGTTGTATACTGAAAGCTCACCAAAATTCCCTTTTATCCCTTATTTATTTGATTTTTTTTTGAATTTGTGTAACTGAATTCCTGTATGTGCCATCTAGTGCCCCTCTCTCAACCCATTCATAAATTCATTCAAGAACACTGTACATCATTACATTATGCTTTCTCCCATAGCAATCCCCTCCTCTCCTCTCCTCTCGACTATTTGAATCGACCCCTCCCCCACCCTCTTTTCCTTTCTCCCGCTCATCCATTCTTGTGCGATATCTTTGTCTCCCTGTTGATCCTCCATGAATCAGTGAATGTGCTGCCATTTATCATTTAGCATCACATGAAAAAAAATTTAATCTGGTACCAATTAAAGCTGGGTCTAGATTTCCTTTAATGAAGATATATCAGATCTTTGACATTGACAAAATGAGTGCATGCGGAAGTGAAAACACAATATTAAATGGTCACGCGAATGGAACCCGTATCAGTCAATCACATACAAGTTCGGTGAGCGGGTTTCGCTCAAAACTCGCGAAGACATTACGTTCTCGAATTCCGCTGCACATATCTAACAGAAGATATAGAATTTTATGACATTTCGTCCCACCTTGAAGTCATCGACAGAGGTCAAAAAGTTATGCCCAGCAACCATGTAGAAATGGATCTTGGGCCAGCAAAGGTAAGGGACGTGTTTGAGACTCTGCTTACGACCATTGTCAAACATTTTTCCGAGTGGTGAGCTGGTTCCCTGATGTCACCGAAACAAAAGTTGTTTTGCAAAAGGATAAACCCTTCGACTACCTCTCCTTACACAAATCAATTTTCGATAGCTCTGCAATTGGTATGACCAATTTCAAACTAAAGGTATTTATCTACTCCATATTGAGCAAACTATCAGTATCCAAATAAATAAAGGAACAAATGAAAACGGAGGTGGTGAAACCCCGGTGTTGCTCGGAGTTGCTCAAATGAAACCCTGGTGTTGCTCGTTGAAAGCAGCGAAGTTAAAAACTTTTAACAGGTGAGACCATCATTGTGACAAACAAGACCATGTCTGTTCATTAATGGAGGCATGCTCAAATCCTCCAGATGGAAAAATGCAACAAACAAAATAAGACACATATATATATATATATATATATATATATATATATATATATATATATATATATATATATATATATATATATATATATATATATATATATATATATATATATATATATATATATATATTGCTTCGCACACAACGAAACTCAATGAAAGACATGGAGACACCTTTTATAACACGACTCGAAAGATCAAATCCACGCACAGCATTCGCGTCACAAAGGAAATGAGAGTTTACGAATCTAACAGGGTGACGACGACTTCGGAAAGATAGACAAAGACTTGCTGCCGAGAACAGGTTACGGGATCAGAGGAGAGGAAAACACTGCATCCGCAAGGAGATTTGATACGCAAAGGCCAAGGCAACGGGCTTGGCAAACGAGGCATGTGGAGTAATATCAATGTCTCAGCTTTAATTCACCCAACACTATCCAATAAAATGTCCTCCCCCCCCCCCCGCCACCGCCCCCACACCACCACTACCACAGTCCCATCATCATCGCACCATGCTGCACACGAGTACCATGTGAGTCACGCACAAGCCACCTTGCTCGATTCAAGAAGCAGGAGTGCTTTCTTCCGTTGCAGGCTCCTTAGTCAGACGCCACATGCACACTGAGTCACCCACATGATCAAGCCCCTCCTTTGAAACCCCTACCCATCCTCTACATCTCACGCCCATCCCATTCACAAGGAAAAAGAAAAAAAAAACAAACATGAACATCCTAAGTGGAAACAGCAGTGGCAACAGTGTTGGCAGGACGACCGCGGTCGTCAGAATGAACAGCGTTCTTTGGAATGCAACAGGAAACCTCAAGAATGGATGTGCGGACAAGATAAAATATAAATAAATAAACAAAAACAAATATTTAAAAAAAACGCCGGCAAGGGTCTGGTCTCATTCTCCGAGTGCAAAGTGGTTGCACTCTTCATTTAGAGTTCACAACCGACTATTTATTTATTTAATAGTGATCAAAGATTCATGGAGGACCTTGCACATAATCCACATGTACGACAACAACATTAATAGGAGACATCAGTGCAATTTTTCACTAATTACAAGGAGATTAGTAGAGAATGTACAAACCAGCTGACAAAGTATGAGGGGTGGAGACAAAGTATGTGGGGTGGGGACAAAGTATGGGTGGAGGAGTGTGGGGTGGGATGAGGGACATTAAACTGCGACCCAGTATCATGGAGCTAATTGCTCAGATAGGAATGGAACGCAATCCAATACCACAATGACATCACATATTAATAATTATTTTATGGTGAGGAAACCCGAATACCACGTTGCAGTTAAACGTATACGAAACACGTCAGCATTTAACCAACATAAACTCCAAGATGTAGAACCAAAATCCAGTAACGAGAAGAAAGCTTCTCATTGGGTTGGGTGGGTGGAAAGGAAAGACAAAGTCACATAAAGAACCTTTTAGAATCCCAAGAGGAAGTTCAAGGGGTGTTCGGCATTTGCCTTTTGCCTCAAATTCCAAGATGTCTAAAGTTGACACGGCAATTCCATTAACTTCAGTGTCACCCAAAAGCCTTGACGTTTGATCTCTGGTTAAACGCGATGCAAGACGAACTCCAGGAGCTTCCATGAAACCCCGAATGTATCCGAGGGACGAAAGTTTCAGCAGGTGAGCTTCTGGGCATACGTTTGCGTATTTAGGGACCACGTTTGACAATTTGCAAAAATAAGTTAGACCGTTATATTGTTCCCAGAAAGCCGGCAGTTACAATGACACATGATACATGACAGGTTTTTGAGGTTTCTCATACCTACACCATGGTAACCGCACCACAAGGCAGCACGGAATTACAACCAAACAACCCTAACCAGGCACAGAGACACACCTTCAAGCTCACCCTCATTTGGAGTGGGACATTTGGATGGCCTCGTCTCAACTCTTTGCTCAGGCCTAGCAAGACCCAATCGAAGCTTAAGGATTTCTGTCATCATCATCATCAGTAGCCTTAGGCATGGGGAATTTTGAATAATTGATACCACCCAGCAGCCCCACCCTACCGCTATGTATGCCCCTTCCATATACCACCTCCCTTTCTCACTCGTCGCGAAGCATATTTTATGAGCGGCCAAAAACCTCCTGCCTGTTTTGAGTGCCACATTGATTGGCCGAGGCTTCACTGCTCTCTTGCATTCCACACATAACTGTGGTCAAGCCCAACACCTTCAAACCACCACTGAAGCATCCTACCACAAGAGCTGCCAACTTCCCCATATTCCTTCCTTTCCAATTTGTGGATCTAACGTTTTGATATATTGTTGGCCTGTTTCTTACTTTGACCGTCGCTTTGCATCGAATTTGGCGGTTTTAATGCCTCCACCTCCCACCACCACCTCCTTCCCTGCGAGACCTAAAGAATATGTTTGAACAAAGTCCTGTTATCAGCAAAACTGTTTTCATCAATTCTATGATTTATAAAACAATTGAGTTTTCGGTTTTGCTCGGAATTGTTATATATATATATATATATATATATATATATATATATATATATATATATATATATATATATATATATATATATATATCGCACGTTTGGGGCCAAAATGACCGAACTGATAGGGCCAATTCTGATTCGTGAGCTTTGTACAAGAGCTTTCAAAAGCTTCTTTAACAAACAAACAAACAAGATAAATAAACCAATGTCACCCGCAGGGTGACCCGTATCTTGCCAAAAGGTGACCACGTGTGACTTCTTTAAGGTCACACTGAGGTGAACAGAGCTGCTATCCACCAGGAGCGACTCCTTGAGGAATATCTGCTTACGAGAGATTCCGATGAGAATCTTTCTACAGAGTAACCATGAAAAATATGTGTTTGCCTCATAACGTCACCAAATGACGTCATAATGTCTCAAGCTTGACATATCTAGAAAGCACTCATCGAGGTGTTCAATTTGAGGTACTACACGATATGGTTCCTAAAACTTGAAAATTTGACCTTGGGGTCAAATATGTTTGACCTTAGGAGTTAACCATGAAGGTCAAGGCCAATCGCCACCAAAAATTAATCAGCTGAGCGCCAGACCATGAACTATGTTCGCATGAAGTTTGAAGACGATCCGATCAAAATTACTCAAAAAATAAGGGTTTCGTCGACTCCCCTGATTTGCGACAAAATGACCTTGACCTTCAAAATTTTATGCGCTGAAAGGGACCTCTATAGGCCTCTGATATGCGAAGTTACAAAAATTTCCAATGATAACTGTGCTCTGCAGAGTGATTTATACGTGATTACAGACCAAAAAAAAAAAAAAAAAAACCATATGAAGGTCAAGGCCAATCGCCACCAAAAATTAATCAGCTGAGCGCCAAACCACGAACTATATTCCCATGAAGTTTGAAGACGATCCGATCAAAATTACTCAAAAAATAAGGGTTTCGTCGACTCCCCTGATTTGCGTCAAAGTGACCTTGACCTTTAAAATTTTGTGCACTGAAAGGGACCTCTTTCAGCCTCTGATATGTGAAGTTACAAAAATTTCCAATGATAACTGTGCTCTGCAGAATTTTTTATACGTGATTACAGACAAACAAACAAACAAACAAACAAACAAACAAACAAACAAAAAACATACAAGCTGACTTACATATCTTGCAAAAACTTCGTTTTGGCAAGATAATAAATAAATAATAACATATTTATGATTACAAGCAACAGACACCACAAAACAATCCAAAAAGTTCCCTTCAAATGACCAATGAACGAAATAAAGTTTCTCAAGCTGTATGTTCCCGCAAAAAATTATCCAAATACATCGCTCACTTCGGAGAGTCATTATTTGGATGTAATCAGCTTGGAGATCATCAAAGTTGAATTCTCAAGTCGATGCAAAGTGCGATGAGCAGAGCCAAAAAGGGAAGACATAAACAAACAAATAACAAAAAAGGAACAAATGCCGTGATAAACGAGTCATCGAACAACGAGTCGAAGAACCAAACAAGTGTTTGAAGAGGAAAAAGACTTGTGCAGATTACAGGTCAATGCAATTCTGTCTCAGTTTGCATGTTAAATGAAACCTGGATTGAGGTTAGTCCCTTCCGTCTGATTGGCTTGACAAACAAATACGCAAAATGAACGGCCGAAAGAGTGATCGGTCAGGATCGGGACGGAGTCCGAGCTGAACAAAGCACATTGCAAAGCACAGCAAGCAGGATCATGTTACATTGAGATAACGTGCTCAGAAAACCCCGTGCTTCTTGCTGTGATATTATCCTTGGTCAACTCGCTTCCGTGACAGAGCACACTGTCCAACTGCTCTCTCTCTCTCCATCCCCCCACCCCGTTCTCCCAATCCAGCCGACCAAGTCAACGTGGGCTTGTGGCAAGAAAAGTTAAGTTCTCAGTGACAGGTGTGCAGTTCTACAGTTTTGATTGTCATGTGACTGGAGCAGGGTAGGGGGAGGGGGAGGGATGGGAGACCGGTTTGAGAAACAAGAAAACGCTAATCTGAACTGTGACTGTGGGCAAAGGAAGCCCACAAAACCGACAAAAGGGCAACTCCAAGGAATAAAAATTGTTTGTATGCCAACTTGGAAAAAAAAACAAAAACAAACATAAACAAAGCCAATCAATAAATTAACAAATAAATAAATAAACAAACAAACCAACATAATTTTAAATAAAGTACCATACAAACAAAACAAGAAAAATTGCAATCAGAGATTGCAGACCCTTGCCAGGACTTCTTTTGAGTGGTGTATATATTTTTTAATAGGTTTGAGGGTAAATGCAATATGGCTGCCAAACTATGTGTCCGATCAAGTAAGAATTTAACAACAGTATTCCCCATCTCTACTAGATCATAAATGTGAAGTTTCACATCGATTGATTAAGCATTTCCAGAGAAAACATGATTTAATGTTTTTCTTCAATCCAATATGGCTGCAAAACAATGTATCTATCAATAATTCCTGAAACAAACTTGCACAACCATGCTTGGGGAACACTTGTGTGAAGTTTCCCCTCGATTTGTCCAGCTGTTCTGGAGAAGTTTTTTTTATAGCTTTTAGGGTAAATGCAATATGGATGCCAAACCATGTGACCTATGACATCATATGTGTGAACCTTTTGTTCCTCATGGACAGGCGATATGTGTAAAGTTTCACCTCTATTTGTTCAGCCACTTGAGAGATTTTTGAAGGTTTGTTAATTTAAAACAAAATGGCTGCCGAATCACGTGACCAATGACGTCATGAATTTTTTTTCTGTTAACCATTTTATCCCGAGATGACCCTCAAAAATTTTCACTCATCGGATGTGTCGTTCTACATATGCAATTATGACGTCACAACAAGGACACCTATGACGTCATAAAAAAAATTAACTACTTGCCATGTGCAAAGTTTCAATTTTTTCCTTGGTACGGGTTCAGATACAAAGGTCCAAAGTTTTTCCATTTTTCCAATATGGCTGCCACACCACATTACCTATGACATCATAATTATCATCAAAACATTCTACATGAGTAGTTGCACCAATGGTGAAAATTTCGTCTCAATCTGAAAAGCAGTTGCAGAGAAATCACAAAAGTTCTGTGTCGACAGAGACAAACAAATGGACCCAAGTGCAATACCCTCTCCTTTGGCGAGGGAAACAAAAACAAAAGCTTGTAGATAGAAGTTGCGAAGGTTTTAGGTCCAAACCAAAGTTTATGGCGAAATATTTACGAGTGCCAAACCGATATTGACCTGATCAGAGCAGCAGTTGTGCTTTTGAAGAAATTTTTTTAAGCGTTTCATAAAAATGGACTGTTGGACAGTACAATACAAACGTCAGAGAGGTGCGAGATATTATATTTGACCAACAGACCAATGAGATTAAATCAACAAGGCGGATGCATCAAACCACGTGACATGGAGGCGATAAACTAAGTCAAGAAATCACCAACGGACGGAACTCAAATGCACACCACCACCGAAGGTCACTCACCCATTTTCTGGGACGCCCCCTTGGTTTTTTCTCACCAGGTGCCTTGGGCTTCTGAGAAATAGCGAGATTGAGAGGTGGATTGGGTTCAGGCGTGTGGGTGGGGAAGGGAGGAGGGAGAGGAGACCGTTAGCTCAACTGAGGGCCAAACAGCTTGATGGAATCCAAATATCAAATGCAAACATAATTGCAGACGTATAAGGTGACCGACAAAGGATGACAGCAGCATTATCAAATTGAAATAATTAGCTGTGAAGGAAGAAACAGATGACAGTAGAACAAACAAATTCGAGGGTAGAGTTTTGTTCACACATTGGCAAGTGTTAATAAAAAAATTCTTCTTTGAATCAAACCTCAAAGTCTCACAATGAACCACAATTGCTCAGAAGCTGAAATATTTTTCATCACCTAGCTGTTTTAACTGTGCCATGGCCTGCACGTGACCCTATTTACCTCCTGGCCAAAGGGCAGCGAACCCCTTTTACAGCAGGTCCATGTGAAATCCACACTACCCTTCAGGATGGACAAACACTCACCAAAACCATTCCTTTCAAGTCAAGGAGCGACACTAAATGGATAAAGTGTGCGGGATCTTGTTCCTCGAGAATCATGAACAATGGACAAAGACACACAAACACCGCTCGTCAAGAAAAGAGAAAAGATAATTTTAGGAGACTATAAATGCAAAAATAAACAGGAACAATGTTGAAGGATTCGAAGGGCACGGCACTAAGATCTGGGAGAAAGTACAAATCCAAGCAGAAAACATCCTTCTTTTTTATCATTTCCTGAATCCAACAAACATTTGATGTTAAAAAATCTCTCCCCCCCGAAACACTGCCCCACCCTCATCTCACCACCTCCCACCTGAAACTCGACAACAAAACCAAATAATTCAAGATGCCACCCGGTAGGACAAACATTTGGTAAAAGTGGACAGACTTAGAGTGTGTAACTACCGATAAAAAACACACACGCACACACACACACACACACACACACACACACACACCTAGAGAGACCACAAAAGCAAAATATATGTGAGAGAGAGAGGAGGCGGTACCGCAGACGGCTCCCTGCCAGACCTTTAGTGCGGCCTTGGAAGGCCCTTTGTTCTTGCTGCCCTTGGGCCGGCCACGAGGTCTCTTCGGCTTGGGCGAGCCCGTGGGTTCCTGGGAACATGTGGCAAATCACGCCATAAAGACAAACAGCACGGGCAAGCACAGTGTGAGTTAGACTCTATACACATGAGGCCAACATACTCAAGAGGTTATGGCCTGGTTCAGCGAATATCAAGAATTCAACCTCGGATTGAAGGTCAAAAAAACAAAAGCGTCTGTGCATCGGAGACAAAATGCCGACTTTATTTTTTCTTGTAAACCTCAGTGAAGAGAATAAAAACAGAAATCCCATCACTTCCACCAGTCCAGCACTCACTAATGATGTTAAAGATGCCATGGCACCTTTCAAAAAGAACAAACCATTGCATACACCAACCAAATCCGCGATTTTGGCTCCAGCTACACTCCGCGGGGAACATGGGCATCACCGGGGGGTCCTGATGCCCCCCTCCCCCAAACTTTGGTCGAGGTCAGCTGCCTTTGTGGTACCACAATGATGGAAAAGCACAAAAGTTAGACGGGGCTTGTGGATTTTTTTCTTGTGCCGATTTCATGCTGTTTACCTTGAGGGTTACAGATTCGTCTTATGTTGTTAATGGATGGAGAATAATATATCGATATCAAATGGTGGACTTTATGCACCAGTTAATGTACATATACGTACAGCACATACATCTCATATTTATATATCAAGTATTGGCCAAACGCTGTCGTTTTATGGAATAGTTTATCAAATGCATCGTTCAGAACAAGGAAACTAATTTTATAATAGTTCAGGTACCCAATGTCAAAAGCACATCGTTTTGGCAAGGACCAACTCTGACGAAGAAAAAAAAGCAATAACAAACTGAAATGGATAACATATGAGCAAATATACAACTTAGGACACCTTTCATAAATTGAATCAGGGAGTGAGAACTGGGATGATATTTTAACCTGAGCAAGTGAAGCAGGAAGATTACCCCATCTCTGAAAGTCATTAGTGAGCCAGCTGGGCTTTTCTGCCAACATTGGATCGTGACATGGTAATTATCTACCGTTTCCAAAAGATTGTAATCCTAATCTTCTTGAAAGCTTTGATTTTCATCCGAATTGGCAAGCACAAGCTCCTTGCTACCTACCCAGTGTCATCGCTGATTGGATACGACGACGACAGGCCACCGTGTGATAAATGCCATTTAAAACAGCAATTAAGTCAAAGTTGCTTTCACGTAACCAAATTCCAAACAAGACACCACCTACTTCAAAACTCGGATATTTATAAAGGTGGAAGCAAAATACAAAACAGGCAATATTCAGCAGGAAATGGTGATGGTGTAAACAGGTGACCCATAACCTCATCAAAAATTTACAAACTTTCGAATCTCAGATCAAAAGATACCTTCATTTTACACTGGCCAATCACTAATGCGAAGTCCAAGTTGTGCAATGAGGGTTGGAAGTGTTTCTGGCTTTAAATGAAAAGAAACTTGTCTCCCCGAGCTGTGTAGCCTTGGTTTTAATCCCCACCCTGCTATAACTTGCCATCCTGGTATATCACAAGCAGGAGGAGAGGCATCAACATTTGTGCCATCCCTTGGGTTGACAAGAAACTGAGAGTTCCACAGACAAGCAATAGTTGGTGGACGTTAAAGAAAGCTCATCTACAACAACTACGACTACTAATACAACTACAGTACTACCCTGATTTATGTTTCCCTTTTTACCTCATTTCACAAATACGTCGTGATTATTATTAATACTACTACCACATTATCGCTACGTCAACTCACACTTACGTCAATAATAGAAGCCATACCTTTTATTCTCCAGCATTTACAGAACTTCCAAGACTGATGAGGATGCCAGAATACGTCGCTAAAGTACCAAATTGGAGATCGCAAAAATTACCGGCAAAAAAAAACTACTGTAAAAATTAAAAAATTTAAAAAATACATCACGCATAAAGAAATGTACCGCACTGTGGAATAGTAGGTAAGAGGCAGCATATAAGTGTGACCTCAGAAGTGAACTTGGATGTTATTTGCCGAATGGATGATGGTGAATGCGCAGTTGATGTCGCCGGGTTATTAGGTTTGCCTCAAACTACGGTGTGTACCATCTATAAAAATGCTTACATTCATTGAAGGAGGAGGAGGAAGAGGTACCACCTTGTTTGACCGTGTCCAGAAAAGGTTAATTTTCATATGGGAAGTAATTGTCTTGTTTTTTTTTAGTATTAATATGTATGTGCATTTGATAATTGTCATTACCCAAAAAAATAGGTAATATCATAGGTAATAGCGAGGGTTCAGCGCAGGGCTACAAGATTGATTCCGGGCCGAGCTAGACTCAGCTATGAGGAGCGGCTGAAGGAGACAGGGCTTTATACACTAGAAAGGAGGCGGTTACGAGGAGATATGATGGAGATGTTTAAGATAATGAAAGGTATAGATAAAGTAAGTGTAGATGAATTATTCAACAGAGTAGACAGTGATAGGATCAGGGGCCATAGCCTGAGAGTAAATAAGAGGAGAGTTAAGATGGTAGTAAGGCAGGGGTCTTTTACTCAGAGTCGTTAATGCATGGAATGTTTTCCCTGGAAAGGCAGTAGCAGCAGAAAGAGTAGATAAGTTTAAATTGTAATTAGATAGGTACCTGGAAGTTATGGAGATATAGTGGTATAGGGATGTTGATATGACTTTTAGGTGGTTTCAGCATTGATGGGTGATTGTGTACATGTGTAAGGGGTGCTGTTGGTGGGGGTCTTGTCAAGGGGGGTGTGTAGTTGATAGTGTGTTTTTAACCAAGACCATGCCCCCCCCACCGAGGGGTAGAAAAGAAAAAGAAAATATACCATCAGAGATGGGGAATCCCCCGCCATTGAAGGAAAAAGGACATACATATTCCAGATAATGAGGGAAGTGAATTGGAAACAAGAGACCATTTGGTCATCATCTCGAAAAAGTTCCCCAGGGGTGAGGAACGTAGTAACCAAAAATAATTGAAATCAGATAAGCGGTTTTCCATTTATTACAAAAAACATTTTTTTCAAGATGGCCGCCCCAGTCGGCCATCTTGGATCCGGCCACGCCCAAAATCAATAGGGTTCTTCCTTTTCAGGTGGTACATGTGTGACCCAAATTTCAAATCGATATGGCAAACAGTTTATGAGTTATCGCACTCACAGCTATAAATGTTGAGGCCCGGACGGACGGACGGACAGCCGGACGACCTGGGTGACAACAATATCCCCCTTCCGCCACGCAGCGGGGAATAAAAACGATAAATAAATAAATAATACAAAAAAGGCATTTCATCAATTAAAAACTTTTTTTGCATTTTCTTCCTTGGATCTTGTGTGGATGGATCAGTGTGGTGTCACGCAGGCATGATGGGCTGAATGGCCTCCACCTGTGTTTGATTTCCTTATTTTTCCTTGTAACTGGAACGGCACTAGGTAGAGCACATACCTCCACCAGGCCGAATAGTTTGTTTTGCATCCACTGATGAGTCGGCTCTGCACCCGGACCTGAACCAAAATCTCATCGGCTTGTTCTCGTCACCGAGCCAACTCATCCACCTAGTTTTGTGATAATCCGTCAAAGTTTTTTTTAAATCTCTCCTCCTCCTGTTCCATTTATAATGGGTGAGGTCCGATGGCACCAAGCTTCTGCCCTGCCTTAACCATGATACTCCTCCACCTCCTGCTGTCCTTAGCCAACTCGCTCCACTCTCCAACCACCACTACCTTACACAATCCTCCCATCTCAACCCGGTCTACCTCTTTTCCTCCTACCTTGCTCCCTCAACATATCCACTCTCTTCACCATTCTTTCCTCCCCCATCCGCACCAAGTGTCCAGCCCATCTCAGCCGACATTTTTCCAATTTCTCCGTCGAGCTCATCTGCACACCAATCTTCTCACTCAGTTCATCAAGCCTCCTTCGATCCACCCTCTTCAATCCCGCAATCCTCTTGACCAAGTTCTCGCAAACCTGCAGCCTCTGTTGTTGTGTCTGTCAGTGCCACCTTCTCCAGACCATAAAGACAGGCTGACATTACACACGACATCAAAAACTTCCCTTTCAATTTTCTTGACATCTTTCTGTCAGTCATTACCCCCTCCACACATTCACACCCACCTGAATCCTCCTCCGCACATCTGCCTCAGACTCAACATCTCCGGTCACTGTTCCTCCCAGATAATCAAACCTATTTCCCTGCCTGATCGCATTTGTTTTGTTTTCTCTGCTGCCTGACCCACATCACCCGTCTTCTCCACAAACATCTTCAGCCCATGCTTCCCAAATGCCTTACTTCTACTCCCCCAGTACCTCCTACATCTCCCACCTACTCTCCACCACAAGTGCCAGATTGTCCGCATACAACATCCTCCCCATATTACCCCTCAAACTCACCTTCCTGCTTGCAAGCCCCCTCATCTTGGTAAACATGAATGGGCTGAGAGAGCTTCCCTGCCTCAAACCGATGATCTCGCTGAACTCCTCAGAGATCCCAAGGCCAACCAAAACTCTTCCCTTTGTTCCCTTGTACATTCCCTCCACGAACCCAACTTCTGCTTCCGGCACTCCCATCTCAGTGTCGCCATCACCATCTCTCTGGGGACAGTCTCGTAGGCCTTCTCAAAGTCCACAAATCCCAATGCCATCTCATCTTGCACCTCCAACTTCTTCCCAACCAGCTGTATCAGCACGAACATCCCATCCACATCTAAACCCCTACCCCTCTTCTCTGATTTCCATCTCCACACTCTTCTTTGTCCTCCCAATCAGAATCCTCTCCAATGCCTTCATTACATGACTTAGGAGCGTAATTCCCCTGTACTTTGCCGGATGTTAAACATCTCCCTTCCCCTTCCATATCGACACAATTAACCGTTCTCCAATCCTCTGGGATTGAACCCTCGCTCACACATATATTCATAACACATAACCGCCTCTTCGTCCAACTGACTCGCACTTCTGCTGAAATTATCATCTCTGTACACACCTCAATGCCTGGTACTCTTCCCATCTTCATTGCCACCTGCACTTCCTCCTCTGTGATCTACACCAACTCCACCTTCCCCTCTACATAACACGGTAGCTCTAGCTCACCGTTGCTTCCTACCCGGTTCAACAGCTCTTTGAAATATCCTTCCCACACCTTCAATACTGCCCCCCCTTCCTCTGACACAAGCCTCCCACCACCATCCTTAATCACTGCCCCACCCCCCTTCATGTCCTGAACATCTTCATCCTGTCATGAGCTAATTTATGAATCATCTTCCTCCCACCATCCTCTTCTAACTTGTTGTGCACCTCCTTTTCCATATCAGTCCTTGTCTTATTCACAGCTCTGCTTGCTGCTTACCACTTCTGCCCAACAGGTGCAGGAACCCTGCCTGCATCCAGCTGCCTCCCGACATCTTTGAATTTCTTTATCCACTTCGAAACCTCCTTATTTTCACCAGCTTTTGCCAACTCCTCCGTTCATCATACCTGGTTTCTATCCCTCGACAATGCACCCTTTCCTGACGTCCTTCCACACAAAACCACTGCAATTCCCCTAAACGCCTCTCCGGACTTCTTCCACTCCTCCTCCAAACCTTATGAAATATCACGTGATGCAGTATATAGTTTTTGACACTAACTCCCAAATGAAGAATCAACTTTAAAAATTAAAAAAATAAATCTCCTATCCCGATCAGTATTTTCACCAAATTTTAATCAATTTGTCCTTGTCACACATCGAACCTGTCCACTTTTTTGTTTTTTTTACAAATCCGTTGAGAACTTCAGATATCCTGTCCACAGAGACAGACAGACAGAGACAGGGGTGAAAACATAACCTCAGTTTACCTTCGGTGGGGGAGGTAAAAGCAAAATATAACAATATGTAAAATGGATTTTTTTAATGTTTATTTTTATGGTTCCTAAAAAGTTAGGAACTTTATATTATATTTATGTTGTTTCGATATGCGAAATACTTTTTTCAGATATACATCCCCGACAAAGACCGATGTTTGAGACCAATAATACTACTGTTACTGCTTCAACGAATCCCATATTCTCATAAGATCGGTTGGGGAGAGTTTTCTGACCCATACCTTTCAGGAACCGACTGACCAACCTGACGATCAACTAACAGAAACTTGTAATTTGTTCAGTGTACCGGTGATAACTCACGGTCTCTTCACAAACGACTCTGTGGGATCTTTAATGTCCACCAGCTAATCCTGGCAGAGGGAACATCTCGTTTAACGTTCATCTAAGGGACAGCACACTTTGTAATGCAATGCCCATCCTGTGATGCACCAATCCAACAGTTTATACTCAGGTGGGGAAATCGAACAAAGATTATACAGCCAAAATGAAGTGCACTGCCTCTTTAATTCCCTGGGATACTCGGGTGTGTGTGTGTGTGTGTGTGTGTGTGTGTGTGTGTGTGTGTGTGTGTGTGTGTGTGTGTGTGTGTGTGTGTGTGTGTGTGTGTGTGTGTACACGTGTGTGTGTACACGTGTGTGTGTACACGTGTGTACACGTGTGTGTGTGTACACGTGTGTGTGTACGTGTGTACGTGCAGCTGTTGCTTGGAGAACTGGAAAAGAAGAGGCCGAGGCATGGCACAAATAAGAGATAGTGAGACAGTATTAAATCCGATTTACAGGTTATTGGGATCAAAGATAGGTTTTATGAACTTTAAAAGGATAGAGTAATAAGACTTGAATCATGCAGTGATGGAATTAGAAGAACTGTTAATCAGCATCATCAACAAAATTAGCAGAGTACATACAACCGAGTGGGCAAAAATGGCAACTACCGCTGCCCCCATGGGAAGTCTTTTGCCGTCAAGGAGACCTCACAAAGCAGAGTTGTTTCTCTGACCTAGCCATCCTGTCATTTTGTCCAAGGCAATCATTCACCTGTTCTGCAATGGGCGGCTTCACGGTGTGTGTCTCTGTGTGTGTCTGTGTCTGCAAAAAAGAAAAGAAAAAAAAAAGTGCAAATAAAGGATATCTGGTTAACTAACATGCAAATGCTTCCGGATTTGGATACAATGTGTAAATAAATGCAAGATGGTAATTTCACCCCGAGGTTTCAGAAAAATGGAAAGTACTCAAATGGGAACATCAAAAAACAAGTTAGCTCTTTGAACCCTGAGCTCTTTGGACTTTCGGCTCCCCAACATTCCCATTATTTATCGACCACATTCTCTTCAATCCCACTCTTCATTCTCATCATTACTATTATTTATCAACTTCCACATTCTCTTCAATCCCACTCTTCATTCCCATCATTACTATTATTTATCAACTTCCACATTCTCTTCAATCCCACTCTTCATTCTCATCATTACTATTATTTATCAACTTCCACATTCTCTTCAATCCCACTCTTCATTCCCATCATTACTATTATTTATCAACTTCCACATTCTCTTCAATCCCACTCCTCCTTCCCAACATTACTAGTATTTAACTTCCACATTCTCTTCAATCCCACTCTTCATTCCCATCATTTATTAACTTCAACATTCTCTTCAATTTCACCTTTCATTCTCATTATTATCAACTTCCACATTCTCTAAAAAAGAATGGTTTGGTCTGGGGACAGATAGATAATATGGTTTAGAATAAAATGATCGTCAAGACTTTCAAAAACATTCATTGTATAGCAAGCGATTGGGCTGGAAGGATAGCCTAGAGGTGTGCGCACTCGCCTCTGAGCTGTCCAGCCTGTGTTCGCTTCCCGACTCAGCTATAAACTGTCACCCTGCTATTTCTCTGATAGTGTGAGGCATCAGCGTGTGTGCCATCTCTCGGATGGATGTTAAACGGTGTGCCCCATCTCCCGACATGAGTTGGTGGATGTTAAAGACCCCAAGGTGTCCTCCGAGAATATTCGGCGTGATCGTAAATTACACAATTCCTACTTCCTAGTTGCAACCCAATCAAAATTTTAACACATGACAAACAAATTTCTTTGTCAGAACCGTCACGCTGCATAAAGCATGGTCCATGAATGAATGAATGAATGAATGATTGAATGAAAACTAACATGGCAGGGGAACTTGTCAAATACAAAACCGAAAGAGACAACAAAATACCCAAAAATCAAGCTTAATACGACGATGCAGCTGTAACAGAACATGAAGAGCAACAAGTGATTCCCACTTCCGTGCACAACGTCAACACGCACCACGTCTTCCAGCAATGACGTGAGAAAATTATTCACAGCAATTTGGATGCACGAATGAGGAGGATAAGATCAATGGAGACTAAGAGTCATCACGAACGGCCAGGAGGATTTGGTGGTCAAAAGCGCAACGTATGTAAAGATACCGTTACATTCACATCCATGCCCATACACGATAAGATTAGCATCGGTGCTTTCACAGGAAGCCAACTGTCAGCCAGTAGTGGGGAATTAGTAGTTATTACAGCACCATGGCAACAGCAGGTCAGGTCAGGTATGGGAGCATGTGCTGGAATAGCATCAGTGTCCACTTTCCATGGGTACTTTAGGGGCTTCTTTCTGTCCACCCCACAAACAGATGCCTGGCCCATCCCCATCTCCTTGTGATGCCAATCAACCTGCTGCAACCACGAGGACATGGTCAGCATGTTGACCTCCTCCACTCACGAAGCTTCCTCACTGAGGGAATCTGATGAGCAGGATCAGCATCAGGAAAACGAGCCACATGTCCATACAGCCACGGCTGACGCTCATGCACTATACAGGTCACAAATCTCATTTGAGTCTCTCTCAGCAACAGGTCGTTGGACAAAGTCTGACCACCGATAGCCAAGGATTCTCCGAAGAGACCTGGTACTGAAGGAGTTCAGATCTGTCTCAGATCATTAGTCAGAGTCCAAGTTCCATATCCGTACAGACAAGATAGCAGCATCCAAAATGTCAATGAAAGCCTGGATCTTAGTAGTTTTGACCTAGGAAACCTGTAATCCCAGTGGCTGTGACTCCTCCCTCATTCAGCACCTCGAGGACCCCTGTATGGATATCCAGCGTTTCCACAAAGATGACTAAATCATCTGGGAAATCAAGGTCAGAGATCTTTACATTCCCAAACAATGCACCGCAGCTTGATCTCTCCAACATCCTCCCCAGAATCCAGTCCATACAAGCACTGAAAAGTGAGGTGGCCAGTACACACCCCTGATGAACTCCAGTAACTGACAGGAAGTCGGAGATGGAACCACCACATCTCACAGCACTCTCAGTGCAAGAGTATGTCAGACATCAGATTGATCAGCTTTGTTGGCACCCCACGAAGACCGAGAATCCTCCAGAGGGCATCCCAATTTACTGAATCGAACACTTTGTGAAGATCAACATGGGCTGCAAGCAGCTCCTACCAAAACTCTCGTCTGCGTTCAGTAAGGACCTGAAGGGCAAGGATACAGTCAATCATTGACCTCTTTTGTGTAAAGCCTGACTACTCAAGCAGACGGTGGCGAACAATAATCAAGAATAACCCAAGCAAAGACCTTTCCCAGCACTGAGAGCAGCGTCATCCCTCAGTACCATGGCAACGGCGAATGCCCACAAATTCATGGCTTAAATTCTCTGTGCAAGCTTCTGCATGACGGATCTTAGTGAAAGGTCTGCAAGGCATCCGAACCACTCCGTTGTACTTCCTTCAAAGAAATAGGGTTCACACCTGCACGTCGATGAACAGTAAATGGAGATGAAACATTTCAGCATACACCACCCCATCCCCCACCAAACAACTACAACTCCCAGCTTCCAACACCTTCACTTCACACCAAAAGACAATCCAATTTAATATCCCCCTACTCCACTGACATCCTTTTTTTAGCGAATGCTCGATGCCAGTGATTGTAGCCAAAAGCAAAACTACCGAATACACATTTATTTCACATGGTTACTCGTATCTGTAGATTGTGTCCATCAATACGAAAGTGTTTGCTGAACTCGTTCTGGTGTAAGGCTTCAACAGACTTTGCTGTTGAAGCTTTGAAAATTTCAAACTTTGCTGAGAATAGGCATTTACAAAGGCAAGCAACAAACAAACAAAAAAAAAGGCAGAGGGGTACAAAGTTCAACTTCTCATTCATTTCTATTTTCCTTTTTATTTCTTTATTCGGATGCAGGCTATGACTGCTTGGCTGCATCATTTTCTATGAGTACAGCTGTGCTGCCAATGCAATGCCTGGTTACTCAAAAGCTGGAACTCATTTTGCCGACCTCAGAAGAATGACAGGCCTAATCAACTGACCTGATGTTAATTCAATGATCCGGCAAGGGATTGAACTCATGACCCTAAGATCTTAAGCCACCACCAGGCCCATTTATTTCTATAATCACACACAACATCCTAGAAACCAGGACGTCTTGCAGGAACAGGCCATAACACGCCTGACACACCAGTATGCTTGTCACATAAAAATACAAAGTAGCGAATCATAACTGCGTCTTCGACGAGATGACGAACAAGTGTTATCTTCTAAAAGTCCGTGATAACGAGTTTAAGAATTGAAGAGCACAGATTTATTATTATGGAGTACAGGCACTACGAAGGGCAGCATCGTCATATGCAAATGGACCCCTCGCAGAAGCACATGGGCACATGACATGTGCAGGAATGGCTCTCGCATTACCTCAGTTTTCTTGCGTCGTCCGCGGCCACGCTTCACCACGGGCTCGGCTGCTTGCTCGGTAGTTTCCTCACCACTTTCTGAGGCTGCAGCTTTAGTCTGCTCAGGGGAACGGCTGCTTGTAGCGGCACTGCGTGTAGGCCGGCCACTCATGGCTCGGCTGTAGAGGAGTAAGGGTCAGGTCAGAAAAGAAAGCAAGGAGAGTCAGCATTGGGATGCAAGATTAATGAGAATCAGGATTCAGAGGTGACAGTAACGAGGGTCAAGATCGGGAGGTGAGAGAAGTGAGGGTCAGGATTGGGAGGTGAAAGGAAAGGGGGTCAGGATTGGGAGGCGAGATGAGAGAGGGTCAGGATTGGGAGTCGAGATGAGTGGGATCAAAGGAAGAAAAAAAAACGAAGAAAGGAGTGAGAATTAGCAATAGGAAGAAGACTGCAGTTAGTGTCAGATTAGGAGAAAAAAGAAGAACAATGGGAAAAATGAGTGAGCATCAGTAAAGGAACAATTGAGGAGAGTCACCAGTGAGAAAAAGAAAAAGGAAGGGTCAGAAATTGGATAAAGAGAGACGTGAAGGTCAACAATGTGAAAAGATAGCAAAGGTCAGCAAGAAAAAACAAAGAGATAAGTGAAGGTGAAAAAAAAAAAACAAGAGAGGAACATGGCGACATAGCTCAGTAAATGGAGAGCGTAATGGTCACCAACGATAAAATGGAGCTGCTAGGATCAGCAATGGTCAAAGAAAGGAGGGTCACTGAAGGGAAATGAGTGAGCCAGCAGTGGGGAAAGGGAGAGTGGTCAGAAATTGGAAAAACGATCAAGGGTCAGCAACAGGTAAGAGAGAGGTGTGAAGGTCATTGATGGGGAAAACAGAGCGAGGAACGGGAATGGGAAAAGAGAGTAGTGAGGGTCAGCATTGGGTAGTGGGAGATCATAAAGGAAGAGTAGGTCAGAGGAGAGGGACAAGGTCAGCAAGGGGATGGTCATGGGTAAAAGTCAGCAAGAGGAGGGAGGCGCGATGTTCAGAATGGATGACAGGATCATTCTGTTACCGCAGGAGGGCAGATAAAGAACGAGAATGGGAGAGGCTCTCGGTTGTGGAGCTCGCTTCCCACCTTTGGTTGGGCCGCGGGGGCTTGTGGGTGACGGGGAGAACCCGAGGCATGGGTTGTGGTTAAGGGGAGGCGGAGGAGAGAGCTGGAGATTTGTTTGAGTGTGGGAGGTGCGCAATGAGGATGAAAGAATGGTAGGGTGGTAATGGGGGATAGGTAGGTGTGTGTGTGTGTATGTGTGTGTGTGTGTGTGTGTGTGTGTGTGTGTGTGTGTGTGTGTGTGTGTGTGTGTGTGTGTGTGTGTGTGTGTGTGTGTGTGTGTGTGTGTGTGTGTGTGTGTGTGTGTGTGTGTGTGTGTGTGTGTGTGTGCTTTTTTTTTTTAAACAGTTCTTGATATGCCATATCTCAAACCTCCCGCTCCCCCACCCAAACTTATCTTTCTTCTGAAAAGGAGGAGAGGAGGGGAGGAGGGGAGAAGGGAGGAGGGGAGAAGAGGAGAGGAGCGGAGGGGGAGTTTCGAACAAGGCGAATCTACAGTATCACGAGCTCGTGGGGGTGGGGCAGGGAACGGGGTGGGTGGGGGGGGACACATAAACACACTAAATAAATGGAATATCCCAAATCCCGATTGACAATTCAAGGTGCAGCGATGATCGTTCGAACGGGGAAAAGCAGCTCAGAAAAGGATTGAACGGACAACAGCACGGAGAGGGTTCAACTTTCTTTGGGTCAAAGTTCAAACCATCCACCGAAATATATCATACACTCTTCTTCGTGTACATCTTGTGCCAATAAGATATTGCCCATCGCGCAATAATTAAATAAATTATAAAAAAGCGGGAAAACTTTTTGTTCTCCCTCCACGTCGTGCTGCACAATGTGCACGTGTTCGGATCACAGCAGCTGCTGATCAACCGCGTCCAAGGGCTTTCTCCACGATACTTATACCGCAAACATCGAACCAGCACACAATATCTACACATGTTCCAGCCGCTACGCTTATACATACATACACATACACACACATATACACATACATAATAATGGCGGGAAACACACGTTTCGACCAATGAGCGCAACGCGTGCCCGAGACAAAAGGGAAAAGCAGGAGAACCTAAAGAAGCGATGAACGAACGCCTGGTCGGCACCGACATCTCGACGAAAGCACGAAAGCACGAAGCGGCATCACTGGAAGCACAAAATCGTTTAATCGACAAAACGGCGGGTACTGTCTGCAAAACCGTCCGCGTCGCGCGAAACGCCGGTGGATTCGGACGAGCTTTGTCCAAAATGTCCTTTTCGTGCATCCTCTCTGTTCCCCGGTTAGTCCGAGTCGGACACCGTCAGCACCGGGAGCGCACAATGGACACGCACGTGACACACGATTCAAATAAAATTTAAAAAAAACTTCCACAAAGTTCGCTCGTGTAAAACTGATCTGATTGTCCATTTGAAAAAAAAAGAAGGAAAAGCGAATTTGAGGAATCTGGGCTAAAAAAAAAAATAATAATAAAAAACTCGTTTCTTTAACATTTTAAACTTACCTGCAGTTGACCAGCTGGAGCGAGCACTCGGACTAGGCCACCCGCGCAAACCTTGGCTCGAAGCCAAATGGCCGAATTGTTGCGGTGCCAAGCGGGCAAGCGAGCACATGGCGGCGGATGCATCCGCACGTGGGCGTCACGCCGCGCCCGAAGAGGACTTCCCATTGGCTCGCAGCCAGAGTCCCGCCCATCAGCTTCGA
Organism: Eptatretus burgeri; assembly: GCF_056783735.1. Classification (NCBI taxonomy): domain Eukaryota; kingdom Metazoa; phylum Chordata; class Myxini; order Myxiniformes; family Myxinidae; genus Eptatretus; species Eptatretus burgeri. The sequence continues at coordinate 144,002,308 of NC_140962.1, read as the reverse complement.
ATTCATTGGACGGTTCCCAGAAGCCGAACGAGGCTCCGCCCACGTCACAGATTTCCCCTCTGAGAATCCCCTGCGTCCTCCGGCCACCACAATTCCATTATGCGTCGCATGCTTGCACCGCTTTAAGGATATCCTCGTTTCCCGTCGCAACCTCCCCCTCTCCCGCCCCCCCCGACCCTCCTCAAAAATGAAGAGCGGGCATGTTGAGTTGTTTGCCATCGGGCGATGTTGCACAATAACAAATCACGAGAACCTTTCACCATTCAAATCGAATGTGGTTTTCTTGTTCGTTCATTAATTTTTCGCTTCCCCGAAGATTTCGTGTAAACTTGGGTCGTTTTAAGGTTGTTGTGTCGAAAAATCTGCATCGATTTCTTCACATCGTGTGCGATGTTTAAATCAGGGCGCGGGTTGCGTCGTTTCTGGAATCGAACCTAAAAAATGAAACAAAATAAAGAACACGTGGTCAGTTGGCTGGGAACC